>NC_080165.1:76632839-76902839 GCF_950295315.1 Erinaceus europaeus | reverse complement strand
AGGTGGGCCCAGGCCCCAAAGTAAGAAAAGAATTCTTAACATAGAAATAATCTATGTTTTCTGTGTCACAGAGTTTAATGATGCTCATCTTATTTCATTGTCTAAATTCTCAAGATAAATGGTACAATTTCTATTAAAGTATTTAGAAAAATAGAGAAGAGACAACTGAATTTCACTGAGGTGAACAACCAGCAAAGAAAGGATTTTCTTTTTTTATTGATTTAATAATGATAGACAAGATTGTAGAATGAGGGGTACAATTCCATAAAATTCCCAAATCAGAATTCTGTATCCCATCCCCTCAATGGAAAGTTCCCTATTCTTTATCCCTGTGGGGATATGGACTCAGGATCATTATGAGTTATAGAAGATGGGAGGTCTAGTTTCTTAAATTGCTTCTTTTGCTGTACATGGACATTGGCAGGTCAATCATATGACCATACTCCTAGCCTTTTTAAAATTTATTGGGAGTCGGGCTGTAGCGCAGCGGGTTAAGCGCAGGTGGCGCAAAGCACAAGGACCGGCATAAGGATCCCGGTTCGAACCCCGGCTCCCCACCTGCAGGGGAGTCACTTCACAGGCGGTGAAGCAGGTCTGCAGGTGTCTATCTTTCTCTCCTCCTCTCTGTCTTCCCCTCCTCTCTCCATTTCTCTCTGTCCTATCCAAAAACAACAACAACAATAATAACTACAACAATAAAACAAGGGCAACAAAAGGGAATAAATAAATAAAATAAATATTAAAAAATTTTTTTAAAAATTTATTATTGTTTATTTAATAATAATTGACATTCCACACAAGTTCAAGGGCAGGTGTAATGATCCCCGTTCAAGCCTTAGGCTCCCCACCTGCAGGGGAGTTGCTTCACCTGCCGGTGAAGCAGGTTTGCAGGTGTCTCTCTGTCTCTCTTCCTCTCTATCTCCCCCTTCTCTCTCAATTTCTCTCCATCTCTACCCAATAACAAATAAAAAAATTAAAAATAATAATAATAAAGGAAGTGCACCAGCTGAAATGGAATTAGGGAGTCCTGTGAGCTAAGAAAGGTTTCCCCAGAGTAATGGAGCATATGGTACTGTAAATCTTAACCATGGGATTTTCAAAGTAAGCCAAATCCCCAAATATCTTGGTTATAATAATAACTATCTATTGCCTCTTTAAACTCTAAGACAGCAATGAACCTTCCTCATTTTCTATAAAATCCAGATTTCTCCCCATCCTGGAACCTCTGGGGCTTGACTCGTTTTTCTTCATGCTTCTCTTGATCCATATCATTTGATACTGCATCTGCTAATCTCAACCAAATCATTGCAACCAGTACCACCTTGACATGTTTCTCTTCAAACTGTGTCCACAAACACCAGACATGGGATGTCAGCCCTTCAGCTTCATTACTCTGGTGAGACCCTCTGATTTTCATAGTGCTTCATCATCACTGCCTGCTTAGCAAAATAATTTAGTATTAATGGTCGTAATATGAAATAGGTTTGTCTTTGGCTAGTAAAAGAAAAATGTCTTAGATCATTAAATGGCAACATATATATGTCTACTTTCTGCATTTCTTTCTTAATATCATCTTCTAAGTCGTCAATAGACTTCATTAGGCAAGAATTAAACTTGTCAGTATTGTGATTCTAAAATTTTGTAGCTGTAGTTATGTACACATTTCTATCATTCCAAACTGTTCGTAAGTGTATGTGTATTGCAGAGTGACTCATAGTTGTACAGGTAAAGATAAGGAAATCATACCTTTTAAAGAGTAAAAAAATGTGCTTGTTTGAAATATGTGTGTAGGTAAGGTGGCTACAGTGAATATAAATATGAAAAAATAGTTGGTATTTACTTATTTTTACTCTCTTTGTTACTTTTGTCTTTATGGCCTTTGACTATTTAGACAAATTCAGTTTCCTGTTGATGACATATGAATGATGGATAGCTAATAGACCTTGTATGTTTTATGAGTTAGAAGATTTCACTGTTATATCTAGTTGAGCAATAACTATTACTAGTTGGGACTTCAATAAGGAAACTATTCTTCTTTTGCCACAATTTTTAAAATTTGATCATATGTTGTCTTCCTAATCCAAAATAAATTTCATGAAGGTAAATTAAGTATGTATCCCACAAGTGATTTGAATGATTAGGTAATTAATTATAACATACTTGAAATTATTATATTTTGCTTAAATATTTTTTGCTTATTTTTATTTTTTGCATGATTAGGTAGTTATACATATAACATGTTTGAAATTATTAATTTTTTTGCTTAGATCAAGTAAATTATAAGTCAGTTAACAGTATCAATTTAGCTCTTTATTATTTTGGTCATCATCACTGGGGCTTTAGTGCTTCAGGCTGACTTTTTCAGATAGTGATAGAGACAGAGATATAAAGCGACTTAGAGAGAGAAAGAAATCACGGCACTGAAACTTCATGTGTAGTGGTGGTGATAGGAGCATGTATCTGGCCTGTGTGCATGGCAAAATAGGGCTCTATCTATGTAAGCTTCATATTGATCATTTTATCTAAGTCAAAATATATGTTGACAAATGTAAGTTGTGATGTGGAAAGAGAAGTTCAAGGTATGAAACCAGAGCTCAACTTAAAATAAATAAATAAATAAATAAATAAATAAATAAAGCAGAATTGAATCAGCCAGAACACTATTAACTTGGCTTTATTCTAGCCAGAGAATTAAGAAAGAATTTGGAGTATTCTCCACTTTATAAATGATTCTTCCTTTGGTTGGAGGCTGTACTGTTGTGCTATCTTCAAATGAATATACTCTTATCTTTTTTAATAAAAGGGAATGAAAGAAGTTGTTAGGGCAATAAGATTGTGAAACAGTAGCACACCTGATTTTTATGCATGAGACTCTGAAATTCTTGTTTCAATCTTTGGCATCACCAGAAGCTCTAATTTAACACTGCTGTGGTCTCTCCTTTTTGAGAAAGAATTTGGTCAAAAGATGAATGCTGCTTTTCTCCTTATAGTGCGCCTAGGCCCTAAAATCTTTATTAGAATTTAGAAAAAATATTCTTATATCAATTATCTCTAAAGACTATTGTATTTTTAAAAATGTGAGAATTACTGACTTCATTTCACACTCAATAATAGCACTGGAGAGAACAAAGAGATAGTGATTATGCAAAAGGCACTAATACTTAACAGTCTGAGACTCCAAAGTCCCAAGTTTAACCACCCTGATCACCATAAACCAGAGCTGAGCAGTACTTTAGTTAATAACACTGCCACCAAGCACACCTGAGTCCAGTTTGTCATGAATGTTTTTGTGTTCTCTTCACTAAAGACCCATAGATGCTAAACTCCAAATAGAGGAGACAAATTCAAATTTATTCTGCCTCTTCAAGAGTGGCCAGCAGTGCTCCCGACTTGTGAGTTAGAATGCCAACTCTTATTTCAGGATCCCTTTGCTAACTTGCAATAAGTGCTTATTTTCTTGTTTGAGTAGTTTTCAAATTCTGAGTGAGGTCTTGCATTTTCTTCCTCTCTGGTCTTCGAAGTGACAGTTGTCCTGTAGTTCTGAAATCCTCAATATCTCCAACTTGAAAATTCTTTTTATATCTGTCATGCCAGCTTTGTTGTTTCTGTAGTCAGCATTTCTTCTTGGTGTCAGCAGTCCTGGTGTTTTAAGTACCTTTTGGCAGAAACAGTTTACTATTTGCAATCAGAACTGTCAGTATATCTCTTGTCGGGCAACAACAAAGAAACTCTGATATTCCTTGTTTTTCATCAACAATGAGCACCTCCACAATCTTTTGTTCCTCACTCTCATATCTATGTCATATGCATCGTAATTGAATTGGTTTATGTTTTTCACTGTTTAAGGAGACTGGTTATATTACCAAAGAGTTACATAAAACTGCATGACCTGGGAAGAAAGGAGAGAAAAATGAAGAAAAATGGCCATGTCCTCTAATATTTATTTTCCTATGTGCTCTCACATTGAACTATACCTAACATCCACTTCTGTTTCCCTGTCCTCCTCTTAGGCCCTCATCTCCAAAAAAGTGCCTTTCCAAATCTTAAACTATTAAGAGAGAAATACTACATTGAATACTCATTCACATTAAGAAGTAGAATAACCCCAGACAGAATTATTTACATTCAGATACCTGAGCAAATATGTGGGCTTACTTCACAGGCAATGCTTATTACCTGCATGACCAAGAAGAGGACCCAGCAATCAACATATTTTAAATAACTGCTGATTTTCATTTGTGTTTTCCTCATTTCTTGTTGGCAAGTGATTGAATTATTTTTAGGACATTTTCTTCTTTAATTCTTTTCTCTTTTTTCTTATTTGAGAGACACAGAGAATTTGAGATAGGAGGGGGAAATAGAGAAGGGAAAGGACAGAGAGAGATCTGCAGTACTTGTTTCATTGCTTGTGAAGCTTCCCCCCGAAGGTGGAGAACCAGGACTTAAACCCAAGTCCTTGTACATGGCAATGTGTGCACCAACCCCCCAAGCCAGAACATTTTCTAAAATGTTTAGTTTTACCATAAAATTAAGCATTTTTATTAAACCTAAAACAGGGTATTATGGGCACAATGTTTTAAATATTGAGAAGGAGAAAGAAAAAATGGTTGATATTCAAGGCTGTTTGTATACTACAGGTTATATTGCTAAGCCCATTCCTATCTTACTTGTTGATTGACTTTGCTGCTTATGTTATATATTTTTTCATTTCTATTTGTACTCACTGGGATTTCACCATTCCAGGTTAACTTTTTCAGATAGAAATAAAGATGCAGAGAGACCATGAGAGAGAAAGAAAAGTACCTTAGTACCAAAGCTTCTCCTGGTGTGTGTGCAGGTAGGTGGGTGAGTCTTGACCCTGGGTCACTCCTATGGCAGGTACCCTCCTAGGTGAGATAACTTTCCAGAAGCCCTAGAGTTTGATCTTTAAAATGTACCTGTTAGATTAATTTCAACAACTCATAGGTTCCATTTCTTGTTTACATAATAAATGTTTTTCCCATAGTAATTGTCAATTTTTAAATTCTTTTGTATTTATATCATATATACCATTTCTAGAAAGAGACTATTCCTTTCTCTGCTTTATCTATTATCCCATTATCCAGTGTAAATAGATCCTGCTCTACCCATGAGTTTGTTCTTATCACATTTATAATTTTCTTCAAGGTTATAATGCTCTGTCTTATAATTTTAGTTGGATAAAATTATCACCCTGTTTACAAATAAGAATATATAAACTATAGTTTTATTATTCATTAAAAATTCATCAAGTGTTAAATCTGAATATTATGCATACATAGTTAACATGTTATTTAGTTTACTTTTATCCATGACAGAGGGAACTATTCCACTGCTGCTCTCTTAAACTGCATGTAAAATTGTCTCATTACATCTCAAAATATTAAAAATAATCTGTGCAGCCTGGGACTTGCATGTGAGAAGTAGTATTTCAGTTCAAATATTCTATTTATTACTCTGTACAATATAACCACACCAACACAGGGGCACCAAGGTGGATATGTATACTTATGTATACTAGCACATTTTATATAGCCTTTAAATTTGAAAATGATTCAAGGCAATAGCCAGAACAAACATATAAATCAAAATATAATCCCATAAAGCAGAGTCATTTGATACTGCTGACCTTAATTCTTGTGTATGCATTCATACTGCTCTAAAAATATGGATCAATAAAAGTAAAAGAATTGTAAAAGCTATGGGACCAGTGTGAAATGCAAATTAACTTGCTCCACTCTTCTTCAAAATGACACTTAACCTGGGAGAGGAAGTTATGCTGTGGTAATAGTGTAATATATTGAGCTTATATCACGAACTATTTCATATGCTCATTGATTTAATATTCATTGTAGCCATATAAAGTCAGTGCCATTTTTATTCCCATTTTAGATACAAGGTGAGGTCTAAAGAAATTTAGTAATTTACCCAAGGTGTGACAATTAACAAATCCACATTTAGGTGTTCTACTTTAGTGACTTTATTTCCTTTGTAATTCATTCAGAATGAAAGCAATAGTGATGAACCATATGCCTATTAGGAATACAATTCACTAAGAGGCTGCAGCTGGGATTGGAAGTTCTTTCTGACAGTTAATCCTCTCTGATAGGTCTGTGTGCAGAAAGGATCACAGAGGTATTGGAGTTCCATAGCTTAAATCCAGCTTTATCTTGCCCTCCGTATGACTGTTATCTCTGCTTAGATAATTAAAAAAAGAAGTTTTAGTACTAGGCATTGTTAGAGATAGTAGAATATTATATTTCCTCCATCATACATAGCAATCAACCAAACTATAATTGATTCCCTTCAAAAGTTCTATGAAAAATTCATTAAATCTGTCATTTTGAATCATAATTATTTTATTTTGAGGTTACATGAAATACTGGCTAAAGCCATGGGTATATAGGTAGAACCCAGTGATGGATGGGAGCATATAATAATATTTCTTCGAAAGTGGAACTGCACACTTGTATGGCATTTGGAAATTCAAGTACCCTGAAGTATCTGAGTATCAGTAATATTAACTAGTTCTCACAATGGAACAATTACCTTTTTTTTTAACAATCATAATATTGTTTTGTGCATTAAAAATATTTTATTTTTATGAGAAATGGAGAGCCACCAGAGAACCAAAGTAACATTGAGGCTTTGCACCTACCAGTGCTGGGTATCTATGTATCTATGTATCTAAAACCAGTGCTGGCTTTAGGCTTGTAAGTCTTGCATTCTATCCCTAAGCCCTCTCCCTGGATGAAACAGTTATTTAGCTTATGTTTTCTATTAAGTCTATAGAATTAAAAAATAAGACAGATGGAAATAGAAAGCCAGAGTTTTCTTTGATAAGCTATAAGTAAATGAAATTATTCAGGAAGAGCAAAAACTGTATCTTGAACTAAAAATATAAAGACAAAAAGGCACAGAAGGAGGCCAGGGAAGTGTCTCAGCTGGTAAAGTTCAAGGATTTGCATGTCTGAAGTTCCAGATTTGATCACTGGCATCTCATATACCAAAATTTTGGCTTCTCCCATTCTCAAAAATAAAACTCTATATTGTATGAAATAAATAAAATAAATCTTTGAAAACAAAGATACATACATGAGTAAGATATGTTCTTTTTAAAGATCTGCAAAATATTCAGAAGCTAAAATGCTATAAAAACAAAGAAGTGATTATATAGTTCTTAAAATAATCAAATTGAAGATTTGCATAAAAATGCAAATCTTAAGGTGCTGTTAGCTAGCTAGAGGTCAAATCAATGTGTTTTTTTTTCCCCTCAAATCAAAACATCAGAATTTTTCCTCAGTCAAGTTCTAATTTTTAAAGGTTGAATATTTATAGGAAATCTAAAAGTTAAAATTGTCAGAAGTCCTTGGAAAAGGTTAGGCTAAGTAGTAAGTAAACAGAAAACATTAGTAAGTGAGCTAAAAGACTCCTATGAATGCCTTAAATTAAAATGCAAAGCATTCTGAGGAGAAAGTTTATACTTTTCAGACTTATCATAGATTCCAAAAATTCCAAATAGCTTTCTTAGGACAGTAATTTTTTTCTTTCTGTTCTCTTTTAGCTTGTCCATAAACTAGATGACTTGCAGACTTCAATTTAGGATGTGTTAGCAGCCTTATGCAAAGTCATAAAATCATAGACTCATCGATTTTTAGGTTACACCCTCATGAATCTCTTTTGTTTTAGCTTCCAAGTAAAAGATAAGCCTGTGCCTAAGAATTGCTGATGTGCAAAGAGAAAAAGAAGCTTGGAGTCAGGCAGATTTGAGTTCAAATCTTTCCTACGACGGTTAGATTTTATAAACTTATTGAATCTCATCATTCTTATTATAGCGATTATTATATTTAAAAGTGTAGTAGATGAAAGTGTGTGTGTGTGTGTGTGTATGTGTGTGTGTTATGTAACACTTTAGGTAAAGCTCCATATTAGTTGAAGATATTTTGTCCCGCATTTATTCTATCATAATATTGTTTTGTATAATGTCTCTACTGATATCTACCTACATGCTATTTTTCTCCATTATTTTGATGCCTTGTGTGTACAAATTAGAAATTTAAACATTTTTCTTGTCATCTGTTCTATTATTTCCCAGTGTTCTAGGTTTGTAAGCAGTTTTGTGACTGTTGCCGCTCTTTGAGGTGTTCATATATTTTATGTCATAGTGTCTATAGTCATTCTGCCACCAATATTTCCAGGTAATTTCAGAGAATTTCCTATTTTGTCAGAAAGCTTTAGATAAGCACTTTCTGAGTGCAAATCTTCTGGGAATATGTTTTCCCCATATTTGAGGTTCACTGCATAGGTCTATGTTGTCTTGGTGACAATCCTGCTAATATGACCCAAATTCAGAGAACTGTGAAATGAAATGTTTGCTTCTATAACTTCTGATACAATCAGTCCAGGGAATATCTTTGCTCATTCATAATAACTTGAGCACTATTCTTTCTGGAAATGAAATAAAACAGAATAAGTTTGCCAGACTCTAGGGTAAAATTTCTTATGTGCCTATTTGTAGGTTGCCTCTGTCAGGAAAAAAATAGAGTAGGAGAACAAAAACAAGAGTTTTAAATGTCTTTCTTTGCAAAATCAAAAGAATACACCTTAATAGGTTGTGATAAAAACTATTTGAAAACTGTTTACCAAGAGGTGAGGTGTATTTGTTTTGCTAATTTACTAGGATTCTTTTATTGTTGTTGTAGTCATAACCAAGACTTCTCTGCTTTGAGCTGTCTTAAATATATATATATATACACAGAGAGAGAGAGAGAGAGAAGAGAGAGAGAAGGATAGGCAGGACCAAAGCTTCTTCCAGTGTGAGGTGGGAGTGGGCTCAATCTAGGTAGCACAAAAAGCCGACTAGTTGGGTAGTATGTGGCTAGAAGATCAGCTTTTCCTTTTATTAAGGCTGGCCTAGCAGCCAAAGTAAACCATTACTTAGAAATAATTGAATAAGTATGATAATCCCTAATATTTTTCATTCCACATATGCACAGTATGTCTAGAAATTGCTGGGGACCAGGCAGTGGTACTCCTGGTTAAGTGCACATGTATGAAGTATGAAGTGCAATGACCAGAGTAAGGATCTGGATTAGAGCCCACAGCTCCCCACCTGCAAGATAGAAGCTTCATAAGCGGTGAAGCACATCTGCAGGTTTCTCTCTCTCTCTCTCTCTCTCTGCCTCTCTCTCTCTCTCTCCCTCTCTTTCCTCTTCTCTCCCCCTCTCTGTCTCCTCTTCCTCCCTCAATTTCTCACTGTCTTATCCAGTAAAAATAAAAAAAAAATGAAAAAAAAAGTTGCCACCCGGAGAAGTGAACTCATATAGTACCCACACAGTGATAATCCCGAAGGACAAAAAAAAAAAAAAAAAATCACCAAACACTGAAACTGAAACTTCTGAAAGCATCAAGAAAGAAGATCCAAAAAGCATGACTCATATAAAATAGCTCACTATTGTGGGAAACAGGTGGAAGCAGGCATATGAGCAAGTAAGTTGTGGTAAACAAACTATCTGCTGAAATATTGCATCTTCCTAGAACTTTAAGGGAAAACTTTCTGGTAATATTCTGCATTTGAGTTTCAGCATATGAAGGTCAGGTTCAAAGTATGTCATTTTTAAGCAGAAGAAACTGCACTTGCTCAGTTAAAGAGATTGGAGAGATAATCCACACACACTAAAACCTGTAAATCATCTCATTCTACTACAGGACAAGACACTTGGTTATCGATGCATTACCTTTTGGAATAATTTTCCAATCTTAGAGAAGTGAGTATAAATGTACAGATCAGTCACAGGCTTGCCTGAATGTCCTTACTTAACAATTTATATCAGTGACTTTGAACTGAAGATTTCTACTTCCTGGTCTTGTGATTTAGTCACATTGCAAGATGCTTCTTTGTACTTCAGAAAGTTGTATACAAAATATTCTTTTCTTTCAATAAACATTGTTACACAAGTTTTTATTTGAATTGTTATTATTTCACCTCTATTGGAAAGCAGACATTAAACAAAGGAACTGAAACCACAAAATATGATTTACAACACAGTTGTTTACATGTGGGTATAACTTCTCATCTCCCTCTAATAGGCATCTGACAAACACTTTAATACCCAACTTAAATTCTTTTCCATCATCATGTATCAGGACTCCTATGAGCCTTTTCTATTCTGATCATTCTTTCTTTCCTCCTCCTTGTACTTTCCTATTGTGACATTCCTATTGTTCTGATTTCTAGTTTAAAATAATTCTCTACAAGATGCTTTTTAAAAATTGAAGAACATCTTCTACTTATTCTTCCTCAGTGACAAAATTATTTTACTAGTCAAGGGATGAGAGAGTTTTAAATAAAACTGAAAGTAAACTCATTGAAGTAGCTGATTTATTGAAAAAACAACCATTTTATACATGACATAAGGTTATGGAAACATTTTAATTCATTTTGACAAATATTCATGCATTCACAATTCTCCTATAATTCAAGTCTATTCTGGGTTCTCATCTAGACAATAGGTCCCTGTTCTCACTCTTAAACTATGCTTAAGTTACTGGGGAGACAACCATTTAAACTAATAACTTGATTTACTGAATGTAGAGTATGGCAGTAGAAGCATATAATTGAGATGATAGTGAATGGAGAGTAATTTGGTTTGGAGAATAAGGAAAGGATTTTTGGAGAACTTAAAAAATGTACTTTTAAAACTACCAGAGAGTTTTCTAGTGGACTCAAGCTATGAAGACAGGTTATTCACAGAATAAAGAACATTCAGTGCTTAAGATGTTGAGGGATGAAATGCCATGTGCTGATCAGGAATGTTAAGCCCATCAGCTTTGTGGAAACTTCAAGTGTGAAAGGACAGTGGGAAGGTATCAGTTAAAGGGCTGGACAGGCTGTATATGAAAAAACCTTAGAATCTGGCTTCATTGCTTAGACTTAAATTCACTCTGGACTGGACTGCTGGAATACAGTGGAAGGTTTAAAGTAAAAACATTATTAGCTGTTTTGGTTTCAAGAGCATAGTGGTAAGTAGAGAGAAGGGAAAAAATATACACTTGCATAAGGGAGATAGCTAAAGAATGTTATGATATCCAAAATTAGAGAACAATATACTTGAACTAAAATAGTGCTATATAGAAGAGAGGAAAACACCATTTAGGAAGAAACACTGAAACCGGACGTTCATTGGATTGAAGTAATAAGAAAAACTGTCTTTTATCTTGTGTTGAAGAATTTTCTGACCCAAAACTTCCTGATACTTGTTATTAGAAATCCTACTGATTGTTACCTTTGCATCTATGTTTGCAAACTATGTTATTTGTCTACCAGGTACAGTATTTTGACTAAGAATATACCTACCACCAGGCCTGTATTTCTGGCTGTCTATTATCATAAAACCCTGCTCTCAGGTGAAGTCTAGATATTTCAGAGATTCCTGCCCAGAGATAGTAGAGGATTATATTGCCACATGCAATAACCCATAAGTCTGATGTCTGACTGTTGCCTTAAGGGTATGGAGATTATGCATGGGATAGCTGGAATAAGTTCACTATATTATGGCATCAAAAGAATGTGCCTGGCATAATGACATTTGGATAATGTCAGATTTTTATGCATCCTTACTTCCTGATGTTTTCGCCCTTGTATTCTGATCTTGGTTTATGTAACATATAACCGCCTGTTATTTTATCTGAACATCTACTTCTGTGTAAGCTTTATAAATACCCCTTGAAGCTTGAGATAGATGGAGGAACACACTTGACACTGTCCTAGCTAGTGATGCCGTGTGTGTGTGTGTGTGTGTGTGTGTGTGTGTGTGTGTGTGTGTGTGTGTGTGTGTTCATTCCCACCGGACCTATTCTGATCAACTCTATGGCAACTGGCTGTGGTTTACTTTCTCTCAAACCTGGAACTTGTCTAATCTCAGGACCCTGGCATCTGGCTAAGGTTTTTCTCCACCTTGCATTCTCCATAATTATGTGTTGTTGAATTTACTTAAACATGAAGTATGTAAAAATACAATATTGTTTTTAGATTATGGATAGTGAATGTTGAATGTATTCCTTTCATATTATATTGAAATGATATTATTTTCTGTCAACAGTGATTAGTGATATATTCTATTTGCTACTTATTCCTTAATTTGAAAATAATAACATTACCCTTACCATCTCCTTTACTTCATTCCTTAAATCCCACATATTAATGAGATCATCTGTTTTTGTCTTTTTTCCTTCTGCTTAATTCTATTTAGTGTAACTCCGTCCAGGTCCATCCATGTTGTAGCAAAAGTTCTCATCTTTTTCCTACTGTTGAGTCATATTCCATTGTGTTTGTATACCAGTTTCCTTACCTACTCCTCTCTCATTGGGTTCCTCGGTTGTTTCCAAATCTTAGATATCATATAAAACCCTGTAGTGTGTAGTCTGGGAGGTGGCACAATGGACAAAGCACTGGACTCTCAAGCTTGGAGGTCTTGAGTTCGACCCTGGCAGCACATGTGCCAGAGTGATGTCTTGTTCTTTCTCTCTCTCTCCTCCTATCTTTCTCATAAATAAATAAAATAAAATAAAACCCTGTAGTGAATATAGGCATTCATAAGCCTCTTTAGATAAGTACATTTGATAACTTTCTGTAGATAGTAATTTTTCTTAAATAAAATTGGGAGCATGTTTTATTAATGAGTTCAGATATTATAAGCCTATTCATCATAACTTTCCTCACCTAAGAAAATATGACATAGAACAGCAAGAGATGAATTCACTGTCCCAAAGTCCTAATGCTAATTTTGTATTTCCTTCATTTAAAAAATATTACAATTATCAGTGCTGAAGGTATTGATTACTAATGAAAAACTGTATTTCCAGGGTACTCTTTTGGCATGTACATTTTAATCCATGTTAAAAACATATTAATCTCTACCTCTCTTTCCTCCAGTGTTTAAAGTTGAATTGCAATACAAGGATATTATGCAAATCAAGACAACTCTTTCCAAAGCTCTAAAAACTAAATGTCAAAAATTACATATTTTAGCATACATTATTTAGCAAAAAGTTCATTTTTTTTTCTGCAAAAGTACACTAAGCTTTGAAGTAAAATAACTTTGTAGGTCTCTACTTACACCATATGTTTTTGAAATGTAACTTCCTCGTGCGTATCTAAAGATGCTAGTATTTGACATTCTTTGGCTTTGTATCAATTTTTTCTTTACTCTTCTGTATTACTATTACTATTGGTATTTTATTGACAACAGAGGTACTGCCATGGCTTGGTGTTGGTTCTGGCACTATGACTCCACCAGTCCATGTTGGTGATCATTTTTCGTCTTTACATTATTTTAAAAGAAATATCTTTATTTATTTATTGAATAGAGAAAGAGAGAAATTGAGAGGTAAAGGTAGAGGGAGATAGATACCTGCAGCCCTGATAGATACCTGTAGGTGGGAACCAGGAGCTTGAACCTGGGTCATTGCATACTGTAATGTGAGCATTGAACCAGGGGTGCAACTGCCTGGCCCCCTAAACAGTTTAATTTTAATTTTATCTTAATGAGAGAGAAATACGTTGACAAAGACCAGAACACTGCTCAGCTCTGCTTTATTGTGCTTCTGGGGGATTGAACGTGGGACCTTAGAGCTTCAGGCTTGGAAGTCTTTTGAAGAAGCATTATGTTAACTTCCCAGACCTACAGTCTTTTCCTTTTATTTTCTTTCTTTTTTTTTTTTGTATTAAAGACTTTTTATTTATAAAATGGAAATATTGACAAGACCATAGAATAATAGGGGTACAATTCCACACAGTTCTCACCAATAGAATTCCATATCCCATTCCCTCCCCTGATAGCTTTACTATTCTTTTTTTTTTTAATTTTTCATCTAAGAAAGGATTAATGAACAAAAACATAAGGTAGGAGGGGTACAACTTCACATAATTCCCACCACCCAATCTCCATAACCCACCCCCTCCCATGGTAGCTTTCCCATTCTCTAGCCTTCTGGGAGCATGGACCCAGGGTCGTTGAGGGTTGCAGAAGGTAGAAGGTCTGGCTTCTGTACTTGCTTCCCCGCTGAACATGGGCGTTGACTGGTCAGTCCATACTCCCAGTCTGCCTCTCTCTTTCCCTAGTAAGGTGTGTCTCTGGGGAAGCAGAGTTCCAGGACACATTGGTGGGGTCTTCAATCCAGGGAAGCCTGGCCAGCATCCTGGTGGCATCTGGAACCTGGTGATTGAAAAGAGAGTTAACATACGAAGCCAAACAATTTGTTGAGCAGTCATGGATCCCAAGCTTGGAATAGTGCAGAGGAAGTGTTAGGGAGGTACTCACTGCAAACTCTAGTGTACTTCTGCTTTCAGATATATATTTGCAGTAGTTTATGGATACGTGTGAACATAAGCTCTCTCTCACAGAAACTGGTGTATATCTAAATTATGGGACTTTGTTAGAAAGTGAACTACCTGAGATGAAATTAGAGTGTACTATAAAATGAAAGGTCTCAACCGAGTAATGAAGCTGAAGGGTTGTCATTCCACACGTGAAGTCTCTGGACACAGTCTGAGGTGAGGCATGTTGAGGTGGCAATCGTTGCGTTGGTTAGGTTGTGATCGGCAGATGCAATATTATTTGGTTTGGATTGGGAGATGCATATGGGAAAGTGGGCCCTATCCAAGGGTTCCAGGACTGGGGGAAGTAGGGGCTCTATAGTGGAGATGTGAGGTTCCTGCTGTCTTAGGGTTCAAAAACACAATCGATAGTTAATGTTATCATCACATTATTTGGTAATTGGGTTAACTTTGAAAAGTCCTTTTGTTATGGTTAGCTGTACAGTATCCAGTATCATGTATATAGTTGTGCTATTGGATGCTTCTAATCTACTTGGTCTAGGCTTTTGAGAGAGTCCGCATATCAAATACACAGCCTATATATTAAAAAGATTCAGTTTGTGTTTTGAGAAACTTTGAGACATATTAATTAACTACTGATTTATATGTCTACATTTTGCTAGGAGTGTACATAAACACCATTCCCACCACCAAAAGACTGTGACCCATCCCTCCCACCCACTCCCACCCCCCACTGGCCCAGGAAGCTGCATGTCTACCCCTCACCACAGGGCTTTTACTTTGGTGTCCTACTTACAATTTGATCAGGTCCTGCTTTTAGTTTCAGATTCAGATCTTCTTAGTCAACTTCTGTTGAGTGGGATCATCCCATACTCATCTTTATCTTTCTGACTTAGTTCACTTAACATAATTCCTTCTAGCTCTGTCCAAGATGGGTCAGAGAAGGAGGGTTCATTGTTCTTGATAGCTGCATAGTATTCCATTGTGTATATATACCACAGCTTTCTCATCTGTTGTTGGGCATCTGGGTTGCTTCCAGGTTTTAGCTATTATGAATTGTGCTATTATGAACATAGGAGTACACACCTCTTTTTGGTTGGGTGTTATGCAGTCCTTGGGGTATAACCCCAGGAGAGGAATTACTGGATCATATGGAAGGTCCATGTCTAGCCTTGTGAGAGTTTTCCAGACTGCTCTCCACAGAGGCTGTACCAATTTACATTCCCACCAGCAATGTAAAAGGGTTCCGCTGTCCCCACATCCTCTCCAGCATTTGTTGCTGCTGTCCTTTTTGATGTAGGCCATTCTTACAGGAGTGAGGTGGTATCTAAGTGTTGTCTTAATTTGCATTTCTCTGACAATCAGTGACCTAGAGCAGTTTTTCATATGTTTGTTAGCCTTTTGGATCTCCTCTGTGGTGAATGTTTTGTTCATATCCTCTGCCCATTTTTGGATGGGGTCATTTGCTTTTTTGGTGCTATGTTTGCTGAGCTCTTTATATATTTTGGTGATTAGTTTCTTGTCTGATGTCTGGCATGTGAAGATCTTCTCCCATTCTGTGAGGGGTCTCTCTGTTTGTTTAATAGTTTCTTTGGATGTGCAGAAGGTTTTCAATTTGATGTAGTCCCATTGATTTGTTTCTGCTTTAGTCTTCCTTGCAATTGGGTTTGATTCATCAAAGATGTCCTTGAGGTGTAGGTGGGAAAGTGTTTTACCAATGTTTTCCTCTAAGTATTTGATTGTTTCTGGTCTGACATCTAGGTCTTTGATCCATTTGGAGTTGACTTTTGTTTCTGGTGAGATAAAGTGGTTCAATTTCATTCTTCTGCATGTTTCAACCCAGTTTTCCAAGCACCATTTATTGAAGAGAGCCTCCTTTTTCCATTTAATCCTTTGGGCCCCCTTATCAAAGATTAGATGCCCGTAGGTGTTGGGATTTACTTCTGGGCTTTCAATTCTGTTACACTGGTCTGTGTGCCTATTTTTGTTCCAGTACCATGCTGTTTTGATGATGATGGATTTATAATATAGTTTAATGTCTGGGAGTGTGATGCCTCCATTTCTGTTTCTTTTCCTTAAGATGGTTTTGGCAATTCTAGGTGTTTTCATGTTCCAGATAAATGATTGTAGTGTTTGTTCTATTCTCTTAAAGAAGCTTGGTGGAACTTTGATGGGTATTGCATTAAATTTTGTATATGGCTCTGGGGAGAATATTCATTTTGATGATATTTATTCTTCCAATCCATGAGCATGGGATATCTTTCCATTTCTTGGTATCAGTTTCTATTTCCTTGAGTAGCGACTCATAGTTCTCAGCATACAAGTCTTTCACTTCTTTGGTCATCTTTATTCCTAGGTATTTGATTGATTTTGCTGAAACAGTAAATGGGAGTGATTTCTGGATGTCTTCTTCTTCAGATTTAGTGTTTGCATAAAGAAATGCCACTGATTTTTGTACATTGATTTTGTAGCCTGATACCTTGCTATATTGCCTAATAACTTCCAGTAATTTTCTACTGGATTCTTTAGGTCTTTCTATGTATACTATCATATCATCTGCAAATAGTGAGAGCTTGACTTCTTCCCTTCCAATCTGTATTCCTTTGATTTCTTTTTCTTGCCTGATTCCTATGGCAAGAACTTCCAATACTATGTTGAAGAGTAACGGTGACAGTGGACAGCCCTGTCTAGTCCCCGATCTGAGAGGGAATACTTTCAGCTTCTGTCCTTTGAGTATGATGTTGGCTGTAGGTTTGCTATATATAGACTCCACTATCTTGAGGAATTTCCCATCTATTCCCATTTTTTGTAGAGTTTTGAGCATGAACGGGTGTTGGATTTTTTCAAAGGCTTTCTCTGCATCTATTGAGATAATCATGTTGTTTTTTGCTTTGCTTTTATTGTTGTGGTGAATGACATTGATTTACTTACAGATGTTGAACCAGCCTTGCATTCCTGGGATGAATCCCACTTGGTCATGATGAACAATCTTTTTGATATGTTGCTTTATCCAGTTGGCCAAGATCTTGTTTAATATTTTGGCATCTATGTTCATCAGAGATATTGGTCTGTAGTTTTCCTTTTTTGTTCAGTCCCTATCAGCTTTTGGTATCAGGGTGATGTTGGCTTCATAAAAGGTGGAACGGAGTATTCCTGTTTCTTTAATCTTATGGAATAGCTTGAGAAGTATGGGTATTAACTGTTTCCTGAAAGTTTTGTAGAATTCGTTTGTGAAGCCATCTGGTCCAGGACTTTTGTTGTTGGGGAGATTCTTAATAACGGTTTCAATTTCTTTGTCTGTGATTGGTGCATTTACATTTTGTAGTTCTTCTTGGATCAGTTTTGGAAGGGCATAGGTTTCTAGGAATTGTTCCATTTCTTCCAGATTCTCTAGCTTGGTGGCATATAGTTCTTTATAGAAGTTTCACAGGATTCTCTTGATTTCTGTGGTGTCAGTTGTGATATCTCCTGCATCTTTTACAATTCTATTAATTTGAGTCTTCTCTCTTTTTTGTTTGGTGAGTCTGGCTAGGCATTTGTCAATTTTGTTTAATCTTTCAAAGAACCAACATTTGGCTTCATTGATCTTTTGTATGGCTCTTTTATTTTCGATGTTGTTTATTTCTGCTCTAACTTTAGTGATTTCTGTCCTTCTGGTTGCTTTAGGGTTCCTTTGTTCCTCTTCCTCTAAGTCCTTGAAGAGTGCAGCAAGGTCGTTCATTTGGGCTTCTTCTTGGTGTTTAATATGTGATTGTATGGCTATAGGTTTCCCTCTCAGTACTGCTTTAGCTGTGTCCTAAATATTTTGATAGGTTGTGTCTTCATTTTCTTTAGTTTCCAGGAACATTTGAATTTCCTGCTTGATTGAGTCTCTGACCCAGTGGTTCTTAAGGAGCATGTTGTTTAGTTTCCAAATTCTGTGTCTTTTAATAATTTTCCGTTTGTTGTTAAATGTTAGTTTTACTCTACTGTGGTTTGAGAAGATACTTGGGATGATTTCAATGCTCTTGAATTTATTGATGCTGTCTTTGTGGCCTAACATGTGGTCTATCCTTGAGTATGTGTTCTGTGGATTTGAAAAGGTGTATTCCAGTTTTTTGGGGTGGAGAAGTCTGAAAATATCCAAGAGGTCTAGTCTGTCGATCTCTTCCTTCATTTCTCTTCTATCTTTATTGGTTCTCTGCTTTGTTGAGATCAACAAAGTGATCTCTAAGTGTGAGAGTGGGGTATTGAAGTCTCCCACTATTATTGTATTACTATTGGTGTATTTTTGAATTTCTTTCAGTAGATGCTTAATGTATTTAGATGGTCCCTCATTGGGTGCATAGATGTTAATAATTGTTAAGTCTTCTTGGCTGATTGATCCTCTAATCATTATGTAATGTCCTTGCCTATCTTTTATTACTTTATTTAATTTAAAATCTGTCGTGTCTGAGATGAGAATGGCTGTTCCTGCCCTTTTTTGTGGTCTGTTAGCCTATATGATAGTTTTCCATCCTTTCACTTTAAGTCTGTGTTTATCTTGTTGTGACAGATGGGATTCTTGCAAGCAGCATATGGTCGGATTAAGTTTTCTGATCCATCCCCCCACCCTGTGCCTTTTGATGGGTGAGTTTACTCCATTGACATTTATTGATATGGATTTAATGTATTGTAGTGCCATTGTTCTAAAAAAAATTGTTTTCTCTGATATATTGCAAGTATTATAGTGATGTTCTTGTTTATAAGAGGTCTTTTAGTACCTCTTTCAGGGCTGGCTTGGTGATGGTTGCCTCCTTTAACTGTTGTTTATCTAAGAAGGTTTTGATCCCACCATCTAGTTTGAATGAAAGTCTAGCAGGATATATTATCCTTGGTTGAAACCCTTTTTCATTCAGGGCTCGATAGATATCTTGCCACTCCCTTCTGGCTTTTAGAGTTTGAGTGGAGAAGTCTGCAGACAATCTTATGGGTTTTTCCTTGTATGTGACATTTTGTTTCTCTCTTGCAGCCTTTAGGATCCTTTCTTTATCCTTACTTCTTCTCATTGTGACTATAATGTGTCTTAGTGTTTTCAGGTCTGGGTTGATTCTGTTTGGTACTCTCTGGGCCTCTTGAATCTTGATGTCTTTTCTGTTATTCAGGTCTGGGAAGTTTTCTTGTATTATTTCCTCTGGTATGTTTGCTTTCCCTTCCTCTCTTTCTTCCTTTGGCAGGCCAATTATACGAATGTTACTTCTTTTGAGATCATCCCATATGTTTCTGTTGTTGTTTTCAGTGTCTCTCAATCTCTTTTTAAGCTCTTTCACCTCTTTGTTTTCTCTAACTCATCCTCTGTCTGACTAATTCTGTTTTCTGCTTCTGTTAGTCTGATTTCCCTTGCTTCAGCTTCTTTCTTCATTACAGCTATTTCAGCTTTCAGTTCTCTAATTGCCTCAAGATAATCAGTGTTTTCCTTTGGGGGTCTCAACTGTTGTTTCCCTAATACTGCCATTCCTTTCCTCCAATGTTGTTTTCATTTCTGTGATTAATAAGTTTATTATTGCTTGCATACTTTTCTTATCTATGGTTACTTCTGGCTGATTTGTAGTTTCTTCTGGGCTCTTCTCTTCATTCATTGGAGTAGCAGTTTTATTTGTTTTTGATCTACCCATTTTTTTTATTTATGTGTTTCTTTTTTTTATGCTCTGTTGTTCCTCAGTTGTTGTGTCTTGAGTACAAGTAACACTGTACTAAATACTTTTATGACAATTGCACTCACCTACCTCCGGAATTACAGTAGCAACTGAAGTAAGTATTGAAGTAGTTTAATTGTTACCAGTTAGCTAAACAATTTCTCCAGTCTGTGAAAAAATAGTAACCAAATCTCAGTGAAGAAAGAGAGGATAGCAAGAATAGACAGTTATGCAAATCTACTATCCACTGTATATTCTAGGGGTAACAAGAGGGGAAAGGGAACTAGAGCAGAGATACACACATAGAGAGTCCACTATGAGTCAGATTTCTTCCCCACAATAATTCACAAATTCAGAAAGGCAAAGACGAAGGAAGAAGTGTATGACAAGATTAAAAAAAAAAAGAGAGAGAGAGAGACTAGAGAGAAAAGGGAGAAGATAAGAAAAAGAGTTGTAATTAAAGAGCAATGCAAGGAAATTCCCAAATATATATCAGTGAATTCAAAAAAGCACCCTGTTTGGTGGTGTGGGGTATCCTGCTAGGAGCTGGTCCCCAGGGACTGCTTATGGGGGGGGGGAGGGAAGGAGGTATGCTTGAAAATTAAAAGGAAGAAAAAGAATTTTTTTCACCTACTCTAATTCTTAACCCAAATTAAGTTATAGTCACCTCCTTGGTGTCACCACTAGAACCCCTTATTGGCTGGCCTGCTAAAGGCAGAAAATCCTACTGTTTCCAGGAGACGTGTTCGGAGCTCAGCGGCTCGCAGCTTCTCAGTCCGCCATCTTCCGGGAAAACCCCCCCTCCAGACTTTTTTTAAGGATTTCTCGAAAATGAAAACTAGCTCCAAGTCCTTTGATCCAATGAGAGCTATACTTAAGAAGTCTTTGGATCCGCCCTCAGGGTCGCGGTGGTCCCTGGAGACTCCCAAGAGAAAGCCGCAGAGCTATAGTGCTCCCTCCGGGTCCTCTGCCGGCCGCCCAGCAGCTCTCTGCAACTGGCGGAGGAGCCGCCTTCCCGGGGGGAGGACAGTGCCCGGCGCACCCGCCTTGCCCGCCGCCGCCTGGGAAGTCTGGAGCAGCTGCCCGCTAGTCCGTGCCACCTTTACTCTAATTCTTAACCCAAATTAAATTATAGTTACTACCTTGGTGTCACCACTAGGACCCCTGATTGACTGGCCTGCTAAAGGCAGAAAATCCTACCGTTTCCAGAAGATGTGATCAGAGCTCACGCTGCTAGCAACTTCTCAGTCCGCCATCTTCCTGGAACCCTCTCCTTTTTTTTTTTCTTTTATCTCTTCCCCTCCTCTTCCTTTTCTTCCTTCTTACCCCTTCCCTTCTCCTCTTCCCTCCCCTTTCTTCCTCTCCACTCCATTCCCCTCTCTTAGCCTTTCCTCTCTTTTTCTTTTCTTTTTATTTTATTTGATAGATAGGACAGAAAGAAATTGAGAGGGGAAGAGGTGTTACATAGAAAGAAAAACAGACTTGCTTCACCCCTAGTGAACTGCCCCTCCTCCCCCATAGGTGGGTATCAGGGGTCTTGAACCCCAGTGCTTGCACATGGTTATCTGTACACTCAACTAGGTCCACCACAGCCCCTCCCTCTTATTATTATTGTTAGTTATGAACACATGTGGAAACAAAATCACTGATTAGTGATTGACAAACACTTCAGTCCTGGGGAATAATTTGAGCTATATTGGGAGTCTGTGAGGTCTACAAGAAGTAGAACATGTCTGAATCCTTAGGGTAGAATGGAGTAAGAATGTCTGTTATTAAAATGCCCTTCTAATATGTGTGAAATAATCACCACCACCACTAATACTAGTCCAGTTAGAAATATATCCCTCCACATTACTAGCGATAACAAGACCTTTAGTAACTATGATTATACCCTTGCATGAAGTAGGTGCATATTGGAGACAACAAACTTAGTGAGAAAGATATTGATTTTGTTGTATTAAATAAAGGAAAGATCATAGTGATCAAATTAGAATTATTTTCCATTGCTTTTAAATATCATAGAATTTAAGAAGTTACAAATGAAAAGAGTAAAATCTTACTTTATATAAATGTATAAAGTATTTTGGGGAAAAAGTGAATAGATTTGTAGATTAACCTACTTACTGCAGGGATTTAACAAATATGTTTAGATATGAATGGAACCCATTTGTGAAAAGCCTTAAAAGTCAGAAGGCAAAATTAAAATTTATCTTTAGTAGCAGAAAACTTATAGATATTAGAAATATGTATACTGGGAGTCAGGTGGTAGCACAGCGGGTTAAGTGCACTTGGCGCAAAGTGCAAAGGACCAGCATAAGAATACCTGCTTGAGTCCCCTGCTCCCCACCTGCAGGGGAGTTGCTTCACAAGCAGTGAAGCAGGTCCACAGGTGTCTTCCTCTCCCCTCTCTGTCTCCCCCCTCTCCATTTCTCTCTGTTCTAACAATGACAACATCAATAACAACAACAATAATAACTACAACAACAATGAAAAAGTAAAACAAGGACAACAGAAGGGAAAATAAATAAAAAGGAAAAAAGAAATATGTATATTATTAAAATACTTGACAGTAATATAATTGATTGTCATTCTGATTCCTTGTTTAACTTTCCAGATAAAAATCTATATTGTATATGTATGCATTTAAGAATACTTAAATACTTTTTAAATTTTAGTTGAGTCTATTAATTGTTAAATGATAGTAGAATAACTTTAGAATTACATTCCCGGTAATACACAGATGACAATAACATAATTATTCATTCTTTTCCAAATGTGAACATTTCTTTTGAGAATGAATATTCAAGTTAGTGATTTGTATAATATTTGAAAGCTTATTCTCATCAATAAGAGTCATTTATTAGGTGTTTATTTGTGAATACTGCTAGACCATACAATGCACAAGGAATACTACTTGGGGGATCTCTTTTATGATTTTTAAATACTTATACATTTTATTTGATAGCACAGAGAAATTGAGAGCAGAAGGTAAAGTACAACAGGGAGATACCGGCAACACTGATTCAGCACTCATGAAGTTCCCCCCTTTCTGGGGACTAGTGCCATGAAGCTTGTGTGTTAACATGTGTGCTTAACAAGGTGTGCCACTACCTGCCCAAATTAGGGGATCTTTAAAAATTAAGCCCAGGGTATTTAAATGTTCTGAGTATCCTCAATGTGGAACTTAACCTTTTAATACCAATTGGACATCATCATCATCATCATCATCATCATCATTTTTATCAAAGCACTGCTTAGCTCTGATTTAACTCAGAGCAAGGGACTGAACCTGAGACCTTTGCCTCAGTCACAAAAGTCATTTTTACATAACCATTATAACACCTTACTTCCCCTTTTTGAGCTGACAGGGTTAATTTTTTCTTCATCGTTATATTATTTTTGGAAGCAGTCACAAACTTTCAAAATTAATAATTACTAGACTTGGTACTACCTGTGCTAGAATTGTAAGTTAACACGTTAAAGTATGCCAGAACTAGATGATGAAAAGAATTTGATCAACAATGGAGAGAGGGATTTATTCGAGGTCTTGGCCCATCATGTCTGTTTGGGAATCTCAGGACTCCCTGAATAGGGCCCCAGCTGATGGGGTGGCCTGATAGTGACTAAAGAGTCATCCTTAAAGTATGCCAGTCTCTTGCCCTTTTTCAGCTTTTGCAGTCTTTGCTTTGATAAGATGAGCTTTGGAGTGACAAAGGGAAGTGTAATAGGAAGTAAGTGAGGAGGATTTCTAAGTCTAGGTAGACACTATTTCATTATGAGCTTTATACTGACTCACTGCAGACTATTGTGTACTTTTGCTTTCAGGTATATATTTTGCCCTAATTTATGGATACATGTGAACATATGCTCTATCTCATGGGACTTGTCTATATCTAGGTTTTGGGACTTTGTTAGAAGGTAAACCACCTGGAATGGAATTAGAGAAACCTATGAAAGGAAAGGTCTCACCCAAGTAATGAGGGTGAAGGGTTGACATTCCATGCCTGACATCTCTGGACATAGTCTGAAGTGAAGCATGCTGAGGTGGTACTCGTTACATTGATTAGGTTTGTATCGGTGGATGCAATATCATTTGGTATGAATTGATAGAAGCATGCAGGAAAGTGAGCCACACCCTAGAGGTTCCAGGACTGGGGAAAATATAGGCTCCATAGAGGGAGCTGGAGATTCCTGCTGTCTTAGGGTTTAAGAAGACAATAGATAGTTATTGCTATAATCACATTATTTGGGAATTGGGTTAACTTTGAATACCCTTTCTTTGGATTTTCTGTATCATACACAACATCACCATAATTTATGTCCTTTAACATTATTTGTATATAGCTGTGCCATTAGTTGCTTCTGTTCTACCTGGTCTAAGCTTTTAAGAGAGTCAACATATCAAAGACTCAGCCTATGGTCTGTACATTAAAAAGTTTGAGACATTCAATGAATTTTTACCCTTTCATATTAATTAAATAGTGATTTATATGGCTACAAATTAATAGGAGGGTACATAAACACCATTCCTAAAAAAATGTGTCCCATCCTATCCTCCAATAAATCCCTCTCCATTGTTACCAGTCATCTCTATTAGGAATAGCAAAATAGACCCCACTGTGGGCCTCCATAGGACCTTGCCTGAAACTTGGATCAAAAACTGAAGAGAATGTTCCATCCTCCAAAGGGAGGCTGGACAACATGCTACACCTGAGGAAGGTGGGTTGATATTGGGGCAGCTTAGAATGTTCCTACTCATGACCACAGAATCTGAGTTTGAATCTACAGGGATACAGAGGTCACATAGGCTCCTAAGCTGAATATGGGCCCGAGATCACATCAAATTGATGGGGTTTACAGTCAACAATATTTATACACCTTTCCCATATTTGGGAGTTACACTCTTCCCTGATCCAGCTTTCTGGTCCTTTTTCCAGCCAAGACATCATCTCCCCAGACAATAACTTGGATCCACCTGTATATGAGACTTCAGGCTCATGGGGAAAACACACACACACACACACACACACACACACACACACACACACACACACACAAATAGTATAGCCACAGGCCCTTTAGAATATAACTAAAATATGCCTACTATCTATAAAATGGAGACGTCCCAACTCTTCATCTGCAGTATTCCAACCTTTAGGTTCATGATTAGTCAACAATTTGTTTGGCTTTATATATTAACTCTTTTTTCAGCCTCCAGGTTCCTGATGCTAGCATGATGCCGACCAGACTTCCCTGGACTGACAACCCCACCAATGTGTTCTGGAGCTCTGATTCCCCAGAACCCTGCCCCACTAGGAAAAGAGAGAGGATGGACCTTGGGTCCATACTCCCAGAGGGTTAAAGAATAGGAAAACTATCAAGGGAGGGATTGGGATAGGGAGTTCTGGTCATGGGAATTGTGTGGAGTTGTACCCCTCTTATCCTATGTTTTTTTTTCAGTGTTTCCTTTTTACAATAAAGAAAAAGAAACAGAATTGATCAACATGAATAATGGAAAGCTTTCTTTAAATCCCTGTCAATATTGCAGGGCTCTGTGCTCAGCTGCTTTAGTATTTCTTGGGATTTAAGTTAGGATTTATAACATTTTAAGCTTAATCATTCTTGTTATAGTACTCACAAACTAAATCTTGTATTATGAGCTATTTCTTTTTGAATCTTTACACTTAATTATAGTATTGGCACAATTATATTGATGAAAATTTCTAATATTTATTAAAGAAGAAAATCAGTTTTTTTTCAATAATTTTATTGTTAATAAATTTGTCTTTTAATCTCTGAAAGGGAATATTTCATTTAATAGTATAATTTTTGTTAATCCTGAAATATCATTAGCACTGAATATAAACTTTCAAGACACATATAACTAATTTGTTGTGACTTGTATAAGTACTTATGCATATGTTTGATATAATAGTCCTCTGGAAACTTTTCCTGAATTATGAGATTCAGCCAGAAAAGGAAATCATTGGCCTCAAATACACTTTGCATGTATAATCAAAATTAAATAGACATATGTTAAAGATATATAAAGTTCTTCCACAGAATTTTAATATTTGCATCACTTTATAAAACAAGTAATACATAGTTTTATACATATTGTGCTATATTATGACACATTTCAAATGTTATAATAGTTTTCTATATTTATCATACTCAAACCATTACATTTATTCATCAGATTCTTAAAATCAGTTTTCATATTGTTTTTTAAAGCAGTAGTAAGCTTTTAACTGAAAAGTATTGTCCTCATTAAAATAAATAACTTACAAAATCTTATGTCATCTCTCTGTAATAATAATGGCTCAATATGTCATAACTTCAAATACATTGAAAAACATTTTCAAAAAAGAATGTTATGAGGAGACAATGTCTTTTGACATTATAATTTTTAATACAATTAAGACACTTTTAAATGAGATCTATTCATGGTATTTCAGCTTCCTTTTATAGTTGTTAGAGAAAATGCAGTTTTGTTTTTTTAAAGTGATTCAGTGATAAAACTCTGTATGTAAAACTTTAAAACATTCTTCTCAATATTAGTGTAGATAGATGTAAGGAATGTGTCTTCCAATATTATTTCTTTTGTTTTTAATCTTGAAAAGTCCCAAGAAAATCAAACAAAAGACTTTCTTGGATGGAGAATGTGGTCAAGTAAAAAAAAAATAAAATTAGAGGGGCCAGGTGGTGGCATACCTGGTAAAGTGCACACATTACAGTGCACAGGAACCCAGGTTCAAGGCCCTGGTTCCTACCTGCAGTGGGAAAGCTTCATGAGTTGTGAAGTGTAGCAAATGTCTGTCTGTCTCTTCCCTTTTCCTTTCTTCTCCCTCTGTCCTCTCAATTTCTGCTTGTCTCTATTTAATAATAAATAAATAAAATTATTTTTTAAAATTAAAAATCATAAAATTAAACAAATTATAGTGGGAAACTATTCCATTTGAAAGTACAAAATATTAGCTAATATAGGAGAGGAAAGTAATGTTATTTCATTTTATATAAGTTAATTAAGTTAAATTTATTGAATTACTAATTTTAAGTGCACTATTTTTTGCTAAGGTGTATCAAATCTGAAATAAATTTAGAAATATTTAATTTGCAGTAAGTAGTCAATGCTTACTGAAATGAAAGTTATTATTATTTATTATCATGAACATGATTGAGACTATGTACTGAGTTATGACACTATTAAATGGAAAGTTATTAGAATACATAACTGAGTATTAATATCCAATTATATAAAATTGATCTGTAATTAGCTCTACATGAGTGCAAAGATAATTTCTGCAGTATTAATGACAACCAGATTAATAAGGTACACTTTTTCTTTTCGCTCAAATTGGTTTGCAAATTTTGATTTGTGAAAATATTATTTATTTTCCTTTAAACATTTGCTGTTCCTGAGTTACCTTTTCAGCTGCGTGAATTTTTTTTACATTACTTTACATTTATTAATGCAATCACAGAAAAGTTGCAACTAAGGAGAGAAATAAGGAAACAAGACCTGTTTTAAACAGTTATGCCAACTAATCTGTACATGCTGGTGTTTTGCTACCTTGTTTACTTGTTTCAGTTTTGAGTTGGGATTCCCTTTTGATTTAGGGACACCAAGATCACAGGCTGAATCTGAATGGCCTGTTTAACCCCACCCAGATTACTCTCTCAAGTCTAGATCTGGGTCTTTGCTTAAGGTAACTCCCATCACCCCACTGATTTTCCTATTCAAATATGTCTTCCTAAAATTTCTGTTGGCAAATTTTTTTCTGATGTGGACCTACTAAATACATTGAGAAAAGCCCTTACCCTAAAAGAAACTCGTAAAGGTAACCTTTGCTTTACCACTTAAAATGCCCCCAATATCTTTTTTACTATGCACTGCTCTTCCAGACTTCTAATATATACCACTCTTTCCAAATAGACTAAAATTTTTCTGGGTGACCCGGCAGCCAGGAGGCGCTCTTGTGCTCCTTGAATAAGAAAACAAACTCTGAATATTGAACATTTGTAGCACTTTCCTCTGTTTCCTTCAGAAGCGAGCCCAGTGGCAACACCACATGGCCCATATTAATTTTTTAAAAGTACATGTTAATACTTGTATAGGACAAAAGCCAGCATATTGTCCAGATTGATAGATATTCTAGTAATCAAGGAGTAATTTAATCCATTCTGAAGTAATTCATAGAGCAATAATACTTATTCTTACACTTTATCTTTATAGGTATACAATCTGTGACTCTATTACACCTTTTCAAAAAACAAGGTATTAGTTTTATTTCATTAGCTAGTGTCCCCCTTGCTCCCTCCACAAATAAATTTCTTTCTTGTTGAATTCCTTTGTAGTATAAAAACTATGTATTTTGCATGCTACTGTAACACGAAAAAGAGTATTCCAGTAAAACTTTCTAGGCACTATATATCAAATCTCTAGCCAGTACACTAAGCCCAGTCTAAGTTCCACTTTGTTTCCTTTCCATCTTTTTTTCTTTAGTTCTACCTAAAGCTTTGGGAAAGGAGAGGAGGAGGGCTGGCAGGGGCAACTGGCGTCCTGGTGTGTGATGGTGGAAAAGGACCTAGGTTGGGGGTGAGAATGTTTTGCAGATGCACACAACAGGGAGGTGAGAGACTATAACCATGTGTCAGCAGTTTTACTGTAATTCATTAATTACCCAGTAAAGAAGATAACTAATTGAATGCCAAGTCACAGCTAAAATATGTCCTTCTCTCTCTCTCCCCTCCCCCTCTTTCTTTAATGCTTAATAGTACAGAGAGACATTTAGAGAGTAGAGGAAATAGGGAGAAAGAAAGATAGGCACCTGCTTCATCACTTGTGAAGTGCTGCCCTGCAGCTGAGGAGTAGGGGTCCTTGCCCATGGTGATGTGTGTGCTTAACCTGGTGAGCTATCACCTGCATACCCTTTTCACATCTCTTTATCCAACTGTTGTAATAAGTGACATTTTGATACGGGTAATAATATGGGGTAAATAGGGTTTAGATTCCATACAATCAGCATGAATCTATTTGTCGGGCGAGTGACACAAAAGAGATGACCCAGGAACCAAGCCAGTGGTGGCGAGGTAGTTAAAATCTTTATTCATTCCCGCGCCCCAGCTCTTAAAGGCCAGAAAATGAAAGTGGCAAGTTGGAAAAGTAAGTGGCTTGATAATACCATACATGGTTAGGAAAGGGGTAGAGAAAGGTAAAAGGGGCTGGGAAAGGTAGGAACTTCCTTAGCAACTGTTGTGAGGGGTTTAATAATACCCTGCAGGCAGGGAGGGTCTTGAGGGTAAAAAAAAGAATATATCAAATGAGCAGAATGGGTGGGGAAATAGGGAGGATACCTTAAGTCATTTGTTAGACCAAGCAGAACACTGATATGTAGATAATAAGAGAGCAGGCCATTGTATCAAGGAATGCAGAGCTGGCTTAATGTTTTAAGGAATGCCAAACCCCTGGAGGCAGAAAAATGCAGGGTTACTGGAGACAGGGAGTAACTGACAGGGAAGCAAAATACTGAGTCAGTACCTCTCCCCAGCTCAACCTTAGCAAGAGAGAGTTGGACAGGGAGATTCATTTCCTCGGTTCCCCATTTTTCAGTGGGAAAAGCCTCACCACACTCAACCTGGTTCTCATAGTATTCCCAGCACTATTAGTAGTGGTAGTGGTGGAGGTGGTAGTACTATTATTACTAGTACTATTATTATTTTATTGCCACCAGTGTTATTGCTAGGGCTTAGTGTTAGTGTTACTAATCTACCACCCCCAGCAACCATTTCTTTTCCCTTTTCTTTCTGTTTTCCTTTACATTTTATTTGATAAGACAGAGAGAAAATGGGAGGATAGGGAGAGATAGGGAGAGAAAGAGAGAGAGACACCTGCAGACCTACTTAACTGCTCCTGAAATGTCCCCATAGTGGGTGGGGAGCTAAGGCTTAAACCCAGTTCCTTGTGCATAACTTGTGCACTCAACCAGGTGTCCTATACTGTCTAAACCCCAGCCAGAATCTTATTGGATAGAAAAAAAATCCTAGATTTTTTTCATTAGCTATATAACTTTACACCTTCAAAAATCTTTTTGAACTTTTTTTCCCCTTCCCATATGAAATGTGGGTTTAATTATTTATCAGTTTCAGCTCTAGTAATATATTATCCCATAATGAATTATCTAATATTCTTATCCTCAGTAGAGAGACCCAAAGAAGTGTTATTATATTTTGCCAATGCAAAAAAAAATTGAAATTATTGTGGGAAATTCAAGGACAAGAGAGCCTTCACACTTATTATTTAATCTTTCAAAGTTTCTCTTTCAAATACTTAAAGAAAGCCAAATCTCTGAGGAAAGATAAATTTCAAAGAAATCTACACTGTTGCTATAAAAGATTGACAAGTACATGTTTCATTATACAAAACATTTGACTTTAAAGAAACAATGCACATAGCAGATGCTTCTTTATCTTGAAATTTCACAGCTGTCATCTGTTGCAGCAGTGTTTGTTGAAGAGTAGAATGTTGTTAATTTCACTAAGGAAATTATCCAGCCTTCAGTATATAAAAACTTCGTTCATATTTTTTACCTTTATATTTGAAAGCAGTGGAAAACATCCATCATCATTTGTAACTTGCTGCTTACAGTCTGTGAGAAGTGTTTTCTCTGAATCTCATGTATCCCTTTATAATCTGATTTTTATCCATTTCACTGTTAAAAGTGCCCATTCCCACTGCAGTGACATCTAATTCCCTGGATATTTTTTCACTCTCTGAACTATTTAGCATTCTCTCTCTTCCTCACCCCCCTCTCTCTTTCTTAATATAGACAGAGAAATTGAGAGGAGAGGGGGGAAGAGAGAGAAAGAGAGTGTCTCTAGACATTTGCCATTCATGAAGCTTCCCCCAGTAGGCAAGGAACAGGGATGGAACTCAGATTCTTGCATGATCTTGCATGATAATGTGTGCACTTTACCACACCTGTACCCCATTTGGAATTTTCTGTTGCCTACTTCCTCAAACTCCTCTGCATTCTCTTGCATGTCCTCTCCACTGCTTGCCTCCTTTGTTAGCCTGCCTTTCTTACCCTTTCTGTAAACAAATTGCAGTCTCAGATCACTGCTTTCCTCTAGATGTACTCATTCTCCCAAAAACTGAGCATAGTACCTCTAAGGTTATGATTCCCAACTCTCTCTAAGTAGAGCTGGCCAAATATGTATATATGATCTTTTCCCCTCTACAAATACCAGTAGGCACCTTAAAATCTCAAATCCAAATGCAACACTCATTGTTTTTCACAAGAAAATTCACATCCTCTTATCCACTTAATAGATACCAAGGTTTGAAATTACAAAGAAAATCTTATTTTCTCACTTCCTTTTGCTTTTAGATGCTTTATCCTATGAATTTTTCTTCATGATTTTTTTTGTCATTATTTCTCCTCTTATTACCTTTAGACCCAGTTATTGGAATAGACTGTGGTTGTCTCAATCATCTCATCTCCTAAACCACCCTACATTTCTGTTGCTGTGGATTCATTAAAATTCATACTGATTATATAATTTCCCTTCAAACTAGTTTCTCTTGCCTTCTGCATTGACCGGCATTCAAAATTCTCCATGGAAAAGTTGATCTAGTTTCTGTCCAATACTTACCTTCATGTTAATTTAATTGAGCCCAATTAATTCTACTCTACACATCTTAATTCCTTGCTCATGTTCACTCTTTTCGTAAAATTCCCTCTTGGGTTACAGAGATATCTCAGGCTGTTATAGCACATATCATACATGTTTGGCACCCCAGTGCAATTTTAATTCCTGGAACCACCATATGCCAGAGACAGCAGTGTTTTTGTTTCTTTCTCTGCCTCACCTCTCTCATTTTCTTTCACAAATCAATGCAGCATTTAAAAAAGAATTTTCTCTTATCACTATCAAAGTTCATAAAAATAATTCTTTCCCTTTTATGTCTCCTTCCCATCCTTCTTTCTTTCCTCCTCATCTCGATTTTTCAATTCATTTACCTGTCATTTGTACATTTATTTGACAAATAATATGCATATATAGTGAGGTTCCATTGTGTGCCAGGCAAGTTTCAGTTACTGAGAATAAAATGCTAGAACAGAGGAAAAAAATACACTTTATTGAATTTTGAAGTCTAAGTAGAAAGATAGATGGCATTCAAATAATCACATATTTTATCATCAGTGCTGGGGAGAGGAGACACAGAAAGGAGTAATGGAGTGCCCTTTACTGGCCTAATCTGTTTAAAGCTACTTCAAATACAACCTTCCTTTAGGAATTCCTTTCTAATCACTTGGCTACTATATAAAGTTTGTTTCTCAATTAGAATGCATACTACATTAGGAGAACTATTTTTCCACAGTGTTTATTTATTTTCAAATATATTTTTACTTAATTTATGAGATAGAGAGCTTCATATTAGAAATAAAGCAGAGATTGAGATGAAGAAAATGAAAGAGAAAAGCTAGAGCATAGGTGCCAGGAATGAGTCCAGAAGCCCCAAGCAAGCATGTTCTGAGCTCTGCCCTGGCTATGCCAATGAATTATTTTTTTTATTCCAAGAGTTTTAAGAATAGGTCATATGGGGAGTCAGGCAGTTGTGCAGTGGGTTAAGCTTTAAGAATAGGTCATCTCTCTGGGAGTATGGATCCAGGGTTGTTGTGAAGAGAGAGAGAGAATGGGAAGGCTATCAGGAGGCGATGGAATATGGAGATCGGGTTATGGAATTGTACAGAATTGTACCCCTCTTATTCTATGGTTTTGTTAATGTCTCCTTTCTTAAAAAAAAAAAAAAAAAAAAAGAATAGGTGATATGGACAGTTGGGCGGTAGTGCAGCGGGTTAAGCGCAGGTGGCACAAAGCGCTTACACAAAGAACTAGTGTAAGGATCCGGGTTCCAGACCCTGGCTCCCCACCTGCAGGGGAATCACAGGCAGTGAAGCAGGTCTGCAGGTGTCTGCCTTGCTCTTCCCCTCTCTGTCTTCCCCTCCTCTGTCCATTTCTGTCTTTAAAAAAAATAAATAAATAAAAGAATAGGTCATAGTGGATGAGCTATAAATAATAATCAAATTAATGATTGAAGCACCTCATTCTTTATGTTACTTTATTTTAGGGTACTTAAATTACTACACTGCTATAATGAATAAATTACTACCACTTTGTACTATGATTATTTGTATATTTCTATCATCATCCTTCCTTCATGTACTCAGAGAATACATTTTAGTTATGTTCATAACACTGCCATTGCCAGTCCAGTGTGCATTATGCTTGAGTATTTATTAAATTGAATAAATTATATTGTTTCAAACCTATCTTGAATAATATACTTATTACTTGGTACAGATTTTAGTCCAATGATATCATCATGTATTGACAGTGGTCTCATTTTGCCATTTGATAATATATTTATCTGTGGCATTATTAACTTCAATAAAAAGTTTGTGTTGAGTGAACTAAGCATTTATATAATATCTCTTATTTTAAAATCTTTGCAAAATATGTCAGAATGTTATGTAAATTTAAAAAGGGATAGAAAAAAATTACTGATTTTCATAAACTCAGATAACAGCAATGATGCATTATTTTGTTGCTTTCTGTATTAACCTAAACATTTCAAACATGTTTTATTAAGTAACAAATGTCAACCTTGTGCCTAAATGTATTAGGCACATTTAATAGACAACTTTTTATGTAACCAATTTCATCACCCCCTAAAATGATGGATAATAAAATTAAGCAGAGTGAATAAAATAAAATTATGAGGTAAATTAAATAATGATTTATAATTTAATTCATGCAATTCAGAGTTTATCTGAACAGTGATCACATGGTGAGAGCTTTTTAATATTAGAAAATTGGTGCCTCTTTGACTACTGCTTCTTTTTCTCATATTTTTTTTCATTTGCAGTACCTATTACATAATATATTTAAATTGTATTCTCTTAATCAGAAACTGTTTAGAAGCTTTTTCAAATAGAGTCTTTGTTTCATTTGAAAGTCAGTATTCCTTTTGTTTTGCATTTTTTTTCTATTGAAACTCATTAACTGCCATTCAAATCCATCCAGTGTCTCTTTGATATACTAGATCTCATACTGAAGGAATAGCTCATCCAAGTACATCAAAACATATTTTTATATGAAGCTGCAGTTTTTAAAACTTTGGACTATACCCTTACAAACTCCACAGTGATCTTAAGAACTTGAAATTGCCATCCAAGTTTTTAGTAGGCACTTCATTTTAGATCTGGGTTAACTGACTCCCCTTGCCTTTAAAGCTAGTGACAGTTTGAAGTGGCTGCAGTGCCACTAAGACTCTTTAGAAGCAATATTTCCTTTTATATTCTATAGGAAAACTACATTAGTTTTCAAGCTAAAGAATATGTCATTTCTCCTAAGAATCTAAGTGAAAGAAATCAACATAAAGCACACAATGTTTTAGCTACAATGATGATTGCTTCTATCAAAAATTCTTAGAAACCAAAGAGATATTCAACAGGGTCAGAAGAAAATAGGTTTTGTTCATCTGCACTGTGAAATATTATGTTGACATTAACAAGTGCTTAAAGAAACAATATTAATTGAAAAGTTTATCATATAGGTTCATGTAGCCAAGATGATACTGACTAAGAAATATTATACATAAAATGGATCAAATACAGATAATGTTCATATTTAAAAACAATTTTATATTGCATAAAATACTGTATTTATAGAAAAAAGATTAATTTCAAAAATACTATAGTAAGTTCTACTAAGGAGTTTACAGACTAGATATACAGAGAAGGAGTAGGAGAGACAGAGAGAATAGATATAAACTAATATCTACATGTCTATGATTAATAATTTAAATACTTAAAATGCTTACCAGGTATTTGGGTAATTACTAAGGTAATTTAAAATATATTCTATTTAAAATTTATTTTAAATATATTTTATTTTAATGATAGAGATACAGAAAGAGCAATATACAGAAAGAATAGAGAACTGTTCAGCTCTGGTTTATACAGGTGATAGGAACTGAACCTTGTACCTTGAAGCCTTAGACATAAAAGTCATTTTCATAACCATTATGCTGCTATCTCCCCAATCCAAAATATATATTTTTGTTTGTTTGTTTTTAAGACCTTCAAAATATGTGATAAATGTTTTTCTTATGTTGGTTATTATTATTAATTTGCTCAAAGGAAATGTTTGTTTGCTTGTTTATTTATTTTCACTACCAAGTTTATCACTGGGGCTCCATGCCTGTACAGTTCCACCAGTCCTAGTGAACACTTATTTTTCACTTTTCATTTTTTCAAATAGAAGGGGAGGAATAGTTAAAGAGGGAGAGAGAGAGAGAGTGAAGGACACTATAGCACTAAAGCTTCTTTCAATTCAGTGGGGACCAGGCACAAGGCAATGCAATGCACTCTCCGAGTGAGCTAGTCAGCCCTCTGTGATGGTTTTGATCAGGGTGGAACTAGAAAAGATGATGGGGGCGGGACAATGCACCTGATTGAGCATACATGTTACAGTGCACAAGGACCCAGGTTGGAGACCCCAATCCCCACCTGCAGGGGGAAAGCTTCAGAAGTGATGAAGCCATCCATGCTGCTGGTCTCGGTCTCTCTCTCTCTCTCTCTCTCTCTCTCTCTCTCTCTCTCTCCTCTATCTGTATCTCTATCTCTATCTCTATCTCTCTCCCTATCAACCACTTCCCCTTGATTTCTGGTTGTCTCTATCCAATAAGTAAAGATATTTTTAAAAATTCTGCATGTCAAGAAAAAAAATTAAAAGAAAAGAATGAAAGAAAAGAAAAGAGGGTCCCTACACCTATGGACATCTAATCTTTGACTATAAATGGGGAAAGCAGAGTGTCTTCAACAAATGGTGTTGGAAAAAATGGGTTGAAACATGCAGAAGAATGAAACTGAACCACTATATTTCACCAAATACAAAAGTACATTCCAAGTGGATCAAGGACTTGGATGTTAAATCAGAAACTATCAGATACTTAGAAGAAAATATTTGCAGAGCTCTTGTCCGCATAAATTTTAAAGACATTTCCAATGAAATGAATCCAATTACAAAGAAGACTAAGGCAAGTATAAACCTATGGGACTACATCAAATTAAAACGCTTCTGTACAGCAAAAACAAAAAAACAAAAACAAAAACAAAAAAACTACCCAAACTAAGAGACCCCTCACAGAATGGGAGAAGATCTTTACATGCCACACATCAGACAAGAGTTTAATAGCCAAAATATATAAAGAGCTTGCCAAACTCAACCACAAGAAAACAAATAACCCCATCCAAAAAAGGGGAGAGGACATGGACAGAATATTCACCACAGAAGAGATTCAAAAGTTTGAGAAACACATGACAAAATGCTCTAAGTCTTTGATTGTCAGAGAAATGCAAATAAAGAAAACAATGAGTTAGCACTTCACTCCTGTGAGAATGTCATACATCAGAAAAGGTAACAGTAGCAAATGCTGGAGAGGTTGTGGGGTCAAATGAACCCTCCTGCACTGCTGATGGGAATGTCAATTGGTCCAATCTCTGTGGAAAACAGTCTGGAGAACACTCAGAAGGCTAGAAATGGACCTAACCTATGATCCTGTAATTCCTCTCCTGGGGATATATCCTAAGGAACCCAACACACCCATCCAAAAAGATTACTTCTGATTAAAATACTAATTCTGGGTACTACAGCCAAGCTAGGTAATTAATGAAAAGAAAATTTTCTTGTCATCCCACTGACTCTCAGTCTTCTACTTGTCAAGGTGATATAATTTGAGAAGGCCTGTTCTGAACATTTTATATATATTAATCCCTCAGGAGTCTATAAGATTATTAGAAAAATTCAAGCATTTCCACATATTTAGTGCAATATATATATATATATATTGCACTAAATATATATATATTTAGTATATATATAATATATATATTTTATATATATATATAAAATATATATATATATCCTGATACCTCTAATCCCTTCTTTCCGTGGTCTGTCACAGCATCTTTCAGTTCTTGGAAGCTTCATGGTCACACTCACCATAGAACCTTTGTACTGCAAAACTATGAGACTGAAAGTTTCAAAATCGAACTTTAAAGCAAACACTTTGATTCAGTCATTTCACACAAATTCCAATGCATATATCAGCAGTAAATAAAGACTAAAATAATATGTCCAAAATATTTTACCAATGGTCAAAAATCAGAAGACTTTCAACACTAATTTAAAATCCATTCATATATGATATCACATCAAACCAGGAATCAAGTGAAAGGAGTGTTTGATCCTGATTCTTGGTACTTGTATGCTCATCCAATTATATAAGATAGGCCTGCACTCTGGCTGACACATAGAGCTGCATTATTCTATCATGTGCCTATAATATAACTGAAATTTACAAGACAGAAAGTAAATAAGAAACATTGAAATACATGGAAATAAATTGTCTGCAGTTATTCTATAACTTTCAAGCTTTTTTTTTTTTTGCACTGAGGAGACAGATATTTATTCAATGCTGTGTAACTAACTTTTCAAATCAAATGTATTTCTTTCTTTTTATTTATTTATTTATTTAAGAAAGGATTAATTAACAAAACCATAGGGTAGGAGGGGTACAACTCCACACAATTCCCACCACCCAATCTCCATATCCCACCCCCTCCCCTGATAGCTTTCCCATTCTCTATCCCTCTGGGAGCATGGACCCAGGGTCATTGTGGGTTGCAGAAGGTAGAAGGTCTGGCTTCTGTAATTGCTTTCCCGCTGAACTGGTTGGTCCATACTCCCAGTCTGCCTCTCTCTTTCCCTAGTAGGGTGGGTCTCTGGGGAAGCAGAGCTCCAGGACACATTGGTGGGGTCTTCAGTCCAGGGAAGCCTGGCTGGCATCCTGATGACATCTGGAACCTGATGACTGAAAAGAGAGTTAACTTACGAAGCCAAACAAGTTGTTGAGCAATCATGGACCCAAAGCTTGGAATAGTGGAGAGGAAGTGTTAGGGGGTACTCACTGCAAACTCTAGTGTACTTCTGCTTTCAGGTATATATTTTGCAGTAGTTTACAGATACGTGTGAACATATGCTCTCTCTCACAGAAACAGGTGTATATCTAGGTTTTGGGACTTCGTTAGAAAGTGAACCACCTGAGATGGAATTAGAGTATACTATGAAAGGAAAGGTCTCACCCGAGTAATGAAGCTGAAGTTTTTCAAAACACAAACCTAATCTTTTTAATATATAGGCTGTGTAATTGATATGCAGACTCCCTCAAAAGCCTAGACCAAGTAGATCAGAAGCAACCAATAGCACAGCTATATACAAGATACTGGGTACTGTACAGCAAACTATAACAAAAGGACTTTTCAAAGTTAACCCAATTACCAAATAATGTGATGATAACATTAACTATCGATTGTCTTTTTGAACCCTAAGACAGCAGGAACCTCACATCTCCACTATAGAGCCCCTACTTCCCCCAGTCCTGGAACCCTTGGATAGGGCCCACTTTTCCGTATGCGTCTCCCAATCCATATCAAATAATATTGCATCTGCTGATCACAACCTAACCAATGCAACGATTGCCACCTCAACATGCTTCACTTCAGACTGTGTCCAGAGACTTCACGTGTGGAATGACAACTTTCAAGCTTTGACACCACTATAGGTATAATCTCAAAGTTTATATTGGCCCTGTAGTTGATATCTCAAGCATCCCTAACAAAGATAGAATAGACATGCTTTTGCAAATATTGCCTTTCAAATTACTGTTATCTTAATGAGACTATTGTTTTCAGTGCCAAAGCAAAATTCGATTGTAACAGTTGACATACAGTAAGTAAATTCTGATACAAAAACATGGTAATGAGTTACTTAAGGTGGAATGAAATATATATAAAGTGACTCTTATGTTTAATATACCATTTCTTAATATTTCAGTATTAATAGAAGTAAAGAAGGGGAAGCTAGTAGTTTAGAATAATTTAGTAGTAGTATAGATTAATTTAAATTTTAGAAAGACTTTTTCTTTTTTAAATTTTTTTTCTTAAATTATCTTTAGTTATTGTATAGAGACAAATAGAAATTGAGAGGGGAGGGGGAGACAAAGAGGGAGAGAGACAGAGAGACACCTGCAACCCTGCTTCACCACTTGTGAAGCTTTCCCCTGCAGGTGGGGATGGGTGGCTTGAAGCAGGGTCCTTGTGTACTTGTAGCATGTGTGCTCAGCCAGTTGTGCCACGCCCAGTCCCCAGAGAGATTATTTTCAAAAACTTTGATTTTGGAAAGTTTTTAGCTATGTTAATAGAAAATGAAAATTACCACAATTCCAAATCTTCATGCTTTGAATAGGATTTTAAAGTTGTGAAGATGAAATATTAATTACTCAGCATATTTTAATAGAATTGTATTGATACATTTTGGTTAATATGAAACAGGACCTTTTTATGGTTTAATAGAGTTAGTCCTTTCAAGCACTATTCCTTCTTTAGATCTGCTTTTCAACTGAAGTGTAGTCAAAAGAACTCACTTAAAAGTCAAATTATTCAGGTTAATTATTAAAAAATTCCCCATATTCATATTTATGTAATTACCACATGACAAAAGTTTGACTTTGAAAAACGAATAGAAAATAATTGGAGTTACTATTATTAGAAAATGAAATAAAATCATCATCTCACATAATGGTAAATATATATTTTTTAATTATCTTTACTTATGTGTTGGATAGGGACAGCCAGAAATTGAGAGGGAGGGGATATATATATATATATATATATATATATAGAGAGAGAGAGAGAGAGAGAGAGACACCTGCAGCACTGCTTCACCACTCTCAAAGCTTTCACCCTTCAGATAGGGGACCGGGGGCTCGAACCCGGGTCCTTGTGTATTTAACATATGCTCAACGAGGTATGCTACAATTCAGTTTCATAGGTATATTTTCTTACAGGTGCATGTGTGTGTGTGTTTGTCTCATTTTATTGTTTTATTATCCTTGACAGGGCTTGATTGACCTAGAACAGAGAGGAAGAGAGAAATCTAAGTTTCCCTCTGTGCTTAGTATTCCTATGTGGTATACCAGGGGCTCCAACTTGGGTTACATGCATAATAAAATAAATAAAATAGGCATCTTCCTTGGTGAAACTACCCTTCTAGCCATATGTGTGACTATTTAAATAGCTATTTCCTCTTAAGAAATACCGGATTCTCAGAGTATAGAATTATACCTTGTTTACGAGAAATAATAAATCTAAATCTCTTGCTGTAACAGCAGATGTAATAGGTGTGTTGAAGAATCTACCTTAAAATAGAGTGGTAGATGAGACCACTATTAAGAAATGTCTTAATTTATTTTTACTCACTAGTGTTTCCACAATCAGAGCCAGTTGCCTCTTAATAATTTCTACTAGCAAGTTCTGTTTTTGACATTTCTAGCTGTACAATGGCATTAGCACCTGAAATACCTTGTCTTTTATTATCATATGAACTATAAAGTACTAGTTCTAAGAAGGCAAAGAAAACACTAAAAGTAAACGAAAGTTTATATTCAGAATTAGAATTTATAATGGGATATCTGGGTTACAGAAAAAATGTTTCCAATTATAAATTATGTTATTTAAAATGAATTATTATTTAATTATTTAAATAATTTATTATTTAAAAGTGATATATAAAACCTCTGTGCTAAATCTCCCATCTACATGTAATCTGCTTTAAAATATTTAGCAACAATGTCTTTCAGATTCACATTAAAATCTGTTACAATTTAGAAAAGTTAAATTCTTTTCTGAATTTTTCTTAATTACACTGACAATTGTGTTCTTAGATGGCCAGAAATTTTGAATTTAAAAATACCACTGAGCTGAGAATGTTGGGTACTGACTTGTCAACAGAAAAGGATTATAGAGAAGGGAGACATTATATAAAGTGTAGACACAATAGGAATAATGGTGATGAATAGCAAAATAGCAAGGATGTCAGAAGTGACTCCAAATCTTTTGTGGGCAGTGGGAAAGTAGTGAATGTTATCATGGAGAAGACAAAATAAAGGTCTTGACTTAATGATTGTGTACCTATTTAATGTGAAGTTATCCAAACTTTATTTGTGCACAATGTATGAGAAAATGTATATATTATTTTAAGGGAGAAGATTAAATTTTATTCATCAGATTAATCAAAATTATGCTTCTTGGTCTATTTCTATAGCTTTTGCAAGTCTAACTTAATAAGATTTTAATCATTGACAACAGATAATATTGACATGGATAGTGAATGTAATTTCTTAGAGTCATAGACTTAGAAAAGATAATACTGTGTGTAGACTTGGGAAAACCACTAGCTCACAGTGCCATCAGAGAAATAGGAAAAAAAAACCTATGGAGAAAGATTTGAATGTCAAGGAAGAAATAATTTAAGAGGGAAATAATGAAAGGGGGAAGTTTCATCTGGATGTCAACTGAGAAATATATTGTGCCAAAAATATTGGGGGAATAGTTTTCCTATTTATATTCTAAATTTGTATCTTCTGCTTCATTTCTGTCCTCATTAGGTTGTCAAAGTCTCTTTAAGGTCATTTGTATATTTTCTTTCTTTTTTTTATTTTATATTTATTTATTCCCTTTTGTTGCCCTTGTTGTTTTATTGTTGTAGTTATTGATGTCGTCGTTGTTGGATAGGACAGAGAGAAATGGAGAGAGGAGGGGAAGACAGAGAGGGGGAGAGAAAGACACCTGCAGACCTGCTTCACTGCCTGTGAAGCGACTCCCCTGCAGGTGGGGAGCCAGGGCTCGAACCGGGATCCTTACGCCGGTCCTTGCGCTTTGCGCCACCTGCGCTTAACCCGCTGAGCTACAGCCCGACTCCAGGTAATTTGTATATTTTCACTTTTACTACATACAACTCTTATGATTAACTCTACAGTGACCTGGGTCCAAATGGACTTAGAATGTCAATGTAACAAAAACAGAATAAGAGCAACGGTTGAATATGAAGTTAGCAGCTGCCTGTTTTTTAAAGTTCAGATATTAAGGAGTTAAATTAGAGTTGTTGTTTTTTTTTAATTGGACTTTATATCCAAAGTATACAGAACCTAGTAAGACTAAACAAAATAGATGTCAAAATTCTTAAGATTGATTCTTGTGCTGTTGCATCAATGAATGCAGTTTGCACTATAGGGTTTCACAGTTCTTCAATTAAATTCTCTCATTTAATCTTACTTCCTCATTACATCATCGATTGGTTAGTGTATGATAGAGATTTAATTGGTGAAGGATTTGCATTCTGTCTAAGACTGTCTTCCTCAGAGCCACATATTCATTCTTAACCTTGACCAAATTTGACAGTATGCAATATTGATTAATAGTAAAAGGGCATTGTGTGGACAGAAGTGGAAAAAGCATTACAAATCCACTTATATACCTGGAAAATTAGTTCAGCAGACATTCTGTCTGGATTAGCATATTTTTCCTCAAAGAACAGCACACTGCTTTCTTTTTTCCTATTCTGAGATTGGAATCTTCTGTACTGTTTATTCTTCAATATTGACCTGTTAGCATCTGACCACTATGTACCTTCCTGTGCTCAGAAAAGTAATCATTCCACATTTGAAGGAATGTCTCAGAAGGATTTTTAGAACAGACATGTGTTTTTCTAAGCCTTATGATTTTAAACTAAACTACCCATCTCTATTATATGGAGGAAAGAACATATGAGTATGTATCGACCTGTCAATGCCCATGTTCAGTGAGGAAGCCATTACAGAAGCCAGACTTTCCACCTTCTACACCCCATAATGATCCTGGGTCCATACTCCGAGAGGTATAAAGAACAGGGAAACTATCAAGGAAACAGATTGGATATGGAGTTCTGGTGGTGGGAATTGTATGGAATTGTACTCCTTGTATCCTATAGTCTTGTCAATATTTCCATTTTATAAATAAAAATTAAAAAATAAAAGTAATAGGGAGTAGGATGGTAGCACAGCGGGTTAAGCACAGGTGGCACAAAGAGCAAGGACCAGCCCCTGCCCCCCCTTCCTGCAGGGGACTCATTTCACAAGCAGTGAAGCAGGTCTGCAGGTGTCTTATCTTTCACTCCCCCTCTCTGTCTTCCCCTCCTCTCTCCATTTCTCTCTATCCTATCCAACAACGACATGACATCAGTAACAACAACAATAACTACAACAACAATAAAAAAAAAAAAAAGGGTAACAAACGGGAAACTAAATGAATATTTAAAAAGTAATAAATAACATTAGAGGGGAAGTTGCTTTTGAAAGATAACTTATGGGAAAACTTTATGCAAGTAGAAAGAGCTGGATTAACATTTAACCTTTATTTGATTAGATCAGAAAAATGGGAAGTGAATATTTACTATATTATTTATCATAAAATGTAAAGTGAGTCTAAAATTACTCTGCTTGCCATCATAACTTTGCAGAATCATCCAAGTCTATTTACTAAGAAGGTAATGAACTTCATTTAATATTAAAAGTTTCTGTCGATACTTTCAAGAACTGTTAAGAGATGGATGTTTTATTCTGCTTGGATTCCTGCTACAGTTTACTTACTATGTTTTCCATAGGCAGTTGTTATTTCTAACCAGCCAACTGCTGTGTCTTTTCTGATAGAATTTTTGCAAAACAAACAAACAAAACCCCTGCAAGATAGCCCTGGGTGTGTCTTTTTGCTGAATTATCTCAAATATTATTATGTAAATGAAATAAATCTGTAGATATAATGAGACATTTACATGAAATTATTTTAATTCAGTGAATATAGTCTAAACTAAAAAGTAAAGGTTATGGAAGAACAGATTTGAAAATATTATAGCTATTCACTTGATAATATTGCTGATACTTTATAGGCCTTTTGGTCCCAGTAGAAAACAGTATATCATGGTAAGTCAATTTGTGACTTTGGTCAAGACTAAAGGCTTGAAATTTTGAGCTAAAGTATTATTTTCTCAGTTAGTTAAAGAAAATACTTTTATTTGTTTTGTTTTGTTTTGTTTGCTAAGTGGATAAAAAAAATTGTAAACTGTTGGGTTGCACATGGTCTTGGATAGTACAGAGAATGGAAAAACTGGGGGCAGGGTAGTGGTGCACCTGATCAAGTGCATATAGTATAAGGCTCAAGGACCACTAAAGGATCCCAGTTCCAGCCCCCAGCTCCCCATCTGCAGGGAAGAGGAGCTCTTCACAAGCATTATAGCAGGTCTACATGTGTCTGTCTTTCTCCTTCTCTGTCTTCTCTTCCTCTCTCAATTTCTATCTGTCCTATTCAATAAAACAAACAAAAATGGGGAAAAAATGGCTGCCAGGAGCAGTGGATTTATAGCAGTGGCACCAAGCACCAGCAAAAAACCTGGAGGAAAAAAAAGAAGGAAAGGAAGGAAGGGAGGAAGGAAGAAGGGAGAAAGAAAAAAGAAAACTAACCAAATTTGTGGATGGTTGGATGAGTTGATAAAAAATATTTAACTTGGAATCTTCATTATTTTCGTGAAATAGTATTGAGTTATTGGAAGAGTCATGGTGTCTTTTCTTTAAAAATTTATTTATTTATTTACTTATTTATTTATTGGATAGGTACAGACTGCAAATGATGTGTTTTCCATTAAAAAAATGTACCATGACTTTTCTGAAAACCCAATAAATCAAATAGATTTTATTTACCTTACTAAAATATACTTCTGCTGGGGGAGGGGTCGCTTCACAAGCAGTGAAGCCCGTCTGCAGCTGTCTATCTTTCTCTCTTCCTCTCTAGCCCTCCCCTTTAAAGTTCTCTGTTTTATCCAATAAAATGAAAAAAAAAAGGGTAATAGGAGCAGTGGAATCATAGTGCAGGCACCAAGCTCCAGAAATAACCCTGGAGCCAAAAAAATAAATAAAAGATTTATTTATTTATGAAATAGACAGCAGAGCACTGATATGTGGTGCTGGGGGTCAAAACTAGAGCCTCACATGTTTATAACATGTCCTCTACCTGCAATACTACCTCTTCAATTATTTAATATGGGACTTTAAATGAATCTGATAATCTGGAAAGCAATTCTGATATATAAATCTGTGTCATATGAACAGTTAGTATGTAAGCTGAAACTAAAAGATAGGCTCTATTTTAATTCTGTACAACTCTGATTAGTTTTCCAGTCTCTGTAATATCTAATGGCATTGACCATCATAACAGTGTCCTGATGACTCCAAATTATCAGCAACCTTTAATTCTGATATGCACTGGTCAAAAAAGCAGACTGAGTAAAGTTGTGTGAGGATCAACACCTGATAAAAAGCACTTAAATCATTTTCTATGAATAACTTGATGTGTAATATTATATCCAGGTTGAAATCCTTCAGGAGAATACTTCAATCTGATGTATTTGCTGTCTTTTATCTTCAGAGTTAAGTTTGCTGAATTTATTCATGGATAGTCCATCTGTGCAGTGTGAAGAGTCTGGAACAACATATTTATGGGTGGTCTCTCCAATCCAGTGAATCATTAAAGCGAGAAAGTAGTAAGATCATGTCCAAATTCAACAGGGCAGTTGCATTTCTGCTTATAAAAATGGATTTCGACATTTTGAATGGGATCTAGGTTAGACTCTAAGCCAGTGAGTTATGGAAAAATGAGGTTAAATCCAATCTAAAAATGACTACTTCTTCAAATTTAGAAAATCCAAGTTGAGGAAACCAACAATACTTGATCATTTAAAAATTATTCAGGTTTATTTTGTTTTACTATTTTTTAAAGTTTAGTTTTTAATATTTATTTAATATTTATTTATTCCCTTTGTTTCCCTTATTGCTTTATTGTTGTAGTTATTATTGCTGTTGTTATTGATGTCATCGTTGTTGGATAGAACAGAGAGAAATGGAGAGAGGAGGGGAAGACAGAGAGGGGGAGAGAAAGATAGACACCTGCAGTCCTGCTTCACAGCCTGTGAAGCGACTCCCCTGCAGGGAGAGCCTAGCACTCCAATAGGGATCCATATGCCTTTCCTTGAACTTTGCACCACGTGTGCTTAACCCACTGCGCTACTCACCTGACTCCCTGTTTGACTATTTTTTTTTCAAAATTTATTAGTTTTCTTTTTTTTTTTATTTTTTATTTAAGAAAGGATTAGTGAACAAAAACATAAGGTAGAAGGGGTACAACTCCACCCAATTCCCACCACCCAATCCCCATAATCCCCCCCCCTCCCATGGTAGCTTTCCCATTCTCTAGCCCTCTGGGAGCATGGACCCAGGGTCGTTGAGGGTTGCAGAAGGTAGAAGGTCTGGCTTCTGTAATTGCTTCCCCGCTGAAAATGGGCATTGACTGGTCGGTCCATAGTCCCAGTCTGCCTCTCTCTTTCCCTAGTAAGGTGTGTCTCTGGGGAAGCTGAGCTCCAGGACACGTTGGTGGGGTCTTCAATCCAGGAAAGCCTAGCCAGCATCCAGGTGGCATCTGGAGCCTGGTGATTGAAAAGAGAGTTAACATATGAGGCCAAACAATTTGTTGAGCAATCATGGATCCCAAGCTTGGAATAGTGGAGAGGAAGTGTTAGGGAGGTACTCACTGCAAACTCTAGTGTACTTCTGCTTTCAGGTATATATTTTGCAGTAGTTTATGGATACATGTGCACATAAGCTCTCTCTCAAAGAAACGGTGTATATCTAGATTATGGGACTTTGTTAGAAAGTGAACTACCTGAGATGAAATTAGAGTGTACTATAAAAGGAAAGGTCTCACCCGAGTAATGAAGTTGAAGGGTTGTCATTCCACACGTGAAATCTCTGGATACAGTCTGAGGTGAAGCATATTGAGGTGGCAGTCGTTGCTTTGGTTAGGTTGTCATCGGCAGATGCAATATTATTTGGTTCGGATTGGGAGATGCATACAGGAAAGTGGGCCCTATCCAAGGGTTCCAGGACTGGGGGAAGTAGGGGCTCTATAGTGGAGATGTGAGGTTCCTGCTGTCTTAGGGTTCAAAAAGACAATCGATAGTTAATATTATCATCACTTTATTTGTTAATTGGGTTAACTTTGAAAAGTCCCTTTGTTATGGTTTGCTGTACAGTACCCAGTATCTTGTATATAGCTGTGCTATTGGATGCTTCTAATCTACTTGGTCTAGGCTTTTGAGAGAGTCCGCATATCAAATACACAGCCTATATATTAAACAGATTCAGTTTGTCTTTTGAGAAACTTTGAGACAATTGATTTCCCCCTCTCATATTAATTAACTACTGATTTATATGTCTACATTTTGCTAGGAGTGTACATAAACACCATTCCCACCACCAAAGGGCTGTGACCCATCCCTCCCGCCCACTCCCACCCCCCACTGGCCCAGGAAGCTACATGTCTACCCCTCACCACTGGGTTTTTATTTTGGTGCCCTACTTACAATTTGATCAGGTTCTGCTTTTAGTTTCCCTTTCAGATCTTCTTAGTCAGCTTCTGTTGATGAGTGGGATCATCCCATACTCATCTTTATCATCATCAAAACAGCATGGTACTGGAACAAAAATAGGCATACAGACCAGTGGAACAGAATTGAAAGCCCAGAAGTAAATCCCAACACCTATGGGCATCTAATCTTTGATAAGGGGGCACAAAGGATTAAGTGGAAAAAGGAGGCTCTCTTCAATAAATGGTGCTGGGAAAACTGGGTTGAAACATGCAGAAGAATGAAATTGAACCACTTTATCTCACCAGAAACAAAAATCAACTCCAAATGGATCAAAGACCTAGATGTCAGACCAGAAACAATCAAATACTTAGAGGAAAACATTGGTAAAACACTTTCCCACATACACCTCAAGGACATCTTTGATGAATCAAACCCAGTTGCAAGGAAGACTAAAGCAGAAACAAACCAATGGGACTACATCAAATTGAAAAGCTTCTGCACATCCAAAGAAACTATTAAACAAACAGAGAGACCCCTCACAGAATGGGAGAAGATCTTCACATGCCAGACATCAGACAAGAAACTAATCACCAAAATATATAAAGAGCTCAGCAAACTTAGCCGCAAAAAAGCAAATGACCCCATCCAAAAATGGACTATTTTTTTTTTAAAGTTTATTTACTAAAGTGCTACTCAGCTCTGGCCTGTGGTGGTGCTAGGAGTTATACTTGAGGCCTTGAAATCTCAGTTATAAAAGGCTTTTTTTTTTTTTTTCATAACCACAATGCCATCTCTCCAAGCCACTGTGTAGCTTTTTTGAATGTAATATTAACTCTGAAAATATTTGTCATATGGGACAGAGGATGGTTCAGCAGTTAAAGTGTGTATCTTGCCATGAGTGAGACTCTGGGTTAAATCTCCAACACCGCATCAGGGAACAATGGACAACACCAAGGAAAATCCATGGTGAAATTTCTTTAGCAATTTCTCTCTCCTCTCCATCTACCTCTTCCTCTCTTTCTAATATATATATAGTTGGGCTAAAGAGACCAGTATTATACATGCCTGAGATTTTGAATTCATTTTCTGACAGTTCATGAAAGATAATTGACACACCCCTGTAGAAGTGTATATTAGAATAAAGTAAATTTTTATTGTAATTATGACATTTTGAACAGTAAGCTTCAACAGAGCTACTTCAAGATGCTTGGTGTTAGCACTACTAAAATAAAGAGGCATTGTTTTATACACTTTCTATGCTTTCCAGTAGGAAGGTCTTACCAAGCAGCACACAGAGGGTAGATAATTTGACTTTTCATCATGTACTGGAACAATTTCCTTGATTCAGCATGGATTTTTTATCACTGGAACATTTGAAGTGGTTTATCTCCTGTGAATTGAAGTGATAGATCATTCTATGGGGTTTATATTTAGACAAAATATATGCAAATGATGTGTGTGCTTCCTTAAGTTCTTGTTTTAATAAGAAGGAAGTGTGTATTATGTTTCTTTTTCAATTATCTTAGAAAAAATAGCTATCCTAAATGTAAATGAAAATAATCTAGATGAGTTACTAAAAAAACCAAATTATATTCCTAACTCACATAAACATGAGGTATGATCCCATTATCTTTGCATTGTTTTGTTTTCATTTTTACTCTGGCTTTTACTGCTCCTGTTTTTGTTGTTGTTGTTTCTTTTTTCATTTTATATACTTGCATGTGCTTTTAGCATTTTTTTTCTTGCTCAAGAGGTTGCAACATGTGCAATTTCTTAGATTTCAAATCTGTTTATAGTTTGCATCTACTATACACATTAATTTTGTGCAGCAGAGACATCATCTCTAATATTTTAATGACCATTTCTCTCTTTTTTATTGCATATTTTTATTTTAAAAAAACATAAATTTTTGTTTCTGAATACTACTCATGTGTTAATGGAGGTAATTTCTTTTTTTCTGACCCTGCAGTTTTGTGAGTACAACTTTGAACACCTCCACCAGATATTGGTGGAGGCAATATCTGGTCAGTGCTGATACTGGATATTTGTAGATCTCTACTGTGCAAGAACAAAGTCTCTGCTCTTGGCCAGAGGGTCTGTAAGCCCTGTGCTAACTGATTGCATGCCATGAGTACATCAGAAAATAGAGCTTCAGATATTACTTTTTTTTTTTCTATGTGGGAAGTCAAAAGCCCAACTTCCATTGAAGATACCATGAATTTATATTACAGCCTTTTGAGAGGAGGTTCACAACTTTTTCTTGTCTTTAATTTTTTTTTTTAGTCTGGGTTTCCTGAGAAAGGCTATAATAACTATTGTTATTGTTATTATAATTGTTATTATTTTGAAATGTGGAAAGAGAAAGAAAAGGAAGAGGAGGGAGGGAGGAAGAAAGGAAACAAACAAAACAAAACAATATTGCTCCACCCCTTATAAAACTTCCTCTGTCAAATATGCTTTTTTTTGTTTTTTTCTTTTCTATTCTCTTTTTCTTTTCTTTTTTTGCCACCAGGATTATCGCTGGCTCTCGTTTTCACGTGGTAGGCATACACTGCTCCTGGCAGCCACTTTTTCCATTTTATTGGATAGGACTGAGAGAAAGGGAGAGAGGAAGGGGAGATGGAGAGACATTTGCAGACATGCTTTGCAGTTTGTGAGTCCTCTGCCTGCCCTTTGCAGGTGGGGAGCCAGAGGCTTGAGCTCATATCCTTTCAGGGGGGCCTTGCGCTTTGGTGGTTTAACCAAGTGTGTCAGTGCCACGGCTCCTACCCCCCAAATCTGGGTCCTCTTTCATGGTAAAGTGTGCATTCTACAGGGTAAACTATCTGCAGGCCCTTGAGGCTTAGAAGTCTCTTGTATGTCTCTCCTGTATCTACCTCTGCACTTCTATTTATATTTATACATGAGACACTGGCTTGAAACTGAAGGTTATATATTTTCTTAGAGGTACAGTGGAATTGGGCTCACTCTTTACTTCTGAAGCCTGGCTCTGTATTCAATGCTTTGATAGCTTATCATCCTTAAGGATTGTGGCCATTTTCTAGTTTCAGACCACAAGATATTTGTGTGTGTGTGTGTGTGTGTGTGTGTGTGTGTGTGTGTGTGTGTGTGTGTGTGCGCGTGTGTGTGTGTGTTTCTTTTTACCTGGGTTTAGCTGTGGTTAATGGTGGTACTAGGGATTAAATTTGGGACTTCAAAACTGCAGACTTGAAATCGTTTTGCATAACAATTATGCTATCTTCCTGCCCTCTTTCCTGTATTAGTATTCCTGTTCAATTGTTTAGAAAGTATTAGTAGGCAGAGATATCCTTACCTTAAACTGCCTTCATCTGGAAGATCTGGATTACATTTACTTTTTTTTAACCAGAGCACTGCTCAACTCTGGTTTATGGTGGTATTGGGGATTAAATCTGGGATTTGGAGCCTCAGGCATGAGAGTCTCTTTGCATAACCATTATGTTATCTACCCTCTGGATTACATTTACAATGCCCTTTAAAATTCTGGTTAACTGCTTGTTGCAAGTACTGATGTATATTTAAACTGCTAGGGAAAGTATTTTTCTTGATTTGTTGTTTAAAAATAATGCAAGGGAGTGGGTGGTGGCTCACCTTGTTGAGTATACATGATACAATGTGCAAGGACCCAAGTTCAAGCCCCTAGTCCTCACCTGCAGGGGGAAAGCTTTACAAGTTGTGATGCAGAATTTCATACCTCATCTCCAAGTACAATATTTTCAAAGTAAAATATCTGAAATAGTTTATGGAATAGGATCAGAAAGAAATGTAATGTGACTGTAAAAATAATTTTCATTTGATTATAAAATTAGTGTAATAGAAATTCATATCTTAAAAAATGAGCCTTCCTTTTGAGTATTCTAATTAGAGAAACAAAACCATTTTAGTTTTCCCCTAAATATTTCTTCTTTACCATTTTAATCAGTGAATGTTTGTACTAGCTTTTTCTTACTCAAACTCTATGATAGGGGTAAATGATGTACTTTGTAGAATCACACACACCAAAAAAACCAGGAACTGGATGAAATTCAAAACAACTGAAAACCTTTCTCTTTAACTAATCTGTTCACCGCTCACTGTTAGATTTTCTCTTGGTATAGGAATTAATTAACAGCCTTGATTCATAGGGTTGGTTCTTTTGATACTTGCTACACAGTGACATATATAAAAATATAGGACTAGAGATGCTATCAGTAAGAGTATATTTTTGCATAGAATATATTTTTGCATATCAGTAAGAATATATTTTTGCAAAAAGCCGACCTTTTTGTAATAAATTCATTTTGAGGGAGCTAGATGGTAGTGCAGCGGGTTAAGCGTACATGGTACAAAGCAGGAGAACCAGTGTAAGGATCCCAGTTGGAGCCCCAGGTTCCCCACCTGCAAGGGGTCTGGGACCCTTAGCAAGTGGTGAAGCAGGTCTGCCTGCAGGTGTCTATCTTCCTCTCCTCCTCTCTGTCTTCCCCCTCCTCTCCATTTCTCTCTGTCCTATTCAACAACAACAATAGCTATGACAACAATAACAATAATGACAACAAGTGAAATAACAAGGCCAACAAAATGGGAAAAATGGCCTCCAGAGGCAGTGGATTCATAGTGCAGGCACCCACCGAGCCCCAGTGATAACCCTGGAGACAAAAAAATAAATGAATAAATAAACAAATAAATTCACTTTGATTTAGAGTAGTCGTAAATACATGTCTTACTTGTGCATATATCAATTATCTTTTTTTTCCCTTCGTTTTATTTTGATAGGACAAAGGGAAATTGAGAGGGGAGACAGACAGGAAGAGAGAAAGACAGACACCTGAAAATCAGCTTCATCACTTTTAAAGCTTTCCCCTTGCAGGCTGGGAAATGGGGCTCAAACTTGGATTCTTGTGCATAGTAACAGTAACACTTTTATTTATTTGTTTGTTTATTTATTTCCAGAGCACTGACAGCTGTGGTTTATGGTGGTGCGGGGGATTGAACCTGGGACTTTGGAGCCTCAGACATGAAAGTCTCTTGCATAACCTTTATGCTATCTACCGCCACATAACAGTAACACTTAACCTTGTACAACAACACTGTCTGGTCCCCTCAATTATCTTTATATATAATATAGTAAAATAAAAATTTAATGTGTTATAAACTTAATAAATGCAAGAATTTCTGTGAAACGCCCTTTAAAGAAAATAAAAAGTTATAAGTAAAAAAAAAAAAATTTTTTTTTCTTTTTTCCAGTCTTGAAATTGGATAAAAACTGAGTAGTATCACTCATAGATAGTTTATATAAGGCCCTAGCCTAAGAAATAGATATAGACTTAAAGATAGCCTTGCCAAGATGGGATTATGGTCTTTCTCATTTGAAAAATTGGTTTGGTGACCCTAAAGGTCTATTGCATGATATCTGAAGGCCAAGTTTACTGCTGAGTGGATTTATCATTTATACTTACCTGTGTACTTGGACTTTCACTCACTTTCTTCAAGGAGAGTGATATTTTCTGTCCAAGGATTTAAATGGTTTAAAATCTATTTGTAGTTGAAACTACCTAGCAATATCTCAAGCTGAGCTGTATAGCAGCCCTTCAAAGTCAAATTCCAAGGCTATGTTTATAGACAGTTTCTTGATTCTGATTCAAGTCAATAAAATTTCAACACATAAGTTTTGAAAGTTTTGACTTTTGGATGAAAAAAAAAAACAAAAAACAACCCCAGCAATCAGAAGGGGAAAGCTGTATTTGGAAAGGATATATATATACCAATCTGGCAGTCATAGGTAAAAGTATGTCAGAATTGTATATTGTTCTCAATGCCAGCATCTGGGTTCATCAACAAGTATGTAGGGGCCAGAGAGCTAGCTCACTGCCTGTGGGTGCATACTTTGTTATAATTCCCATCTAGGTTTCTGCCACCATTGCTACTATGGTGTCTCTTTTTTGTGTTCTCTTCCTTGCTCTCTCTCTCTCTCTCTCTCTCTCTCTCGCACACTCTCTCTATATCTGAATAAAAAGGTAGTAGTGAAATAATGTGTATTTCTCTGACTCCAAAAGAAAACAGAACAAAAGAATAAGGGGGGATGGATATAGAGAGAAAAAGGGGGAGAAAGAAAATGAAAGGACACCAGTGTTAGATGTATTATGTATATTAGTTAAAAAATGGTTTTACAGAATATTCATGTATTACCAGGACTAATTTTTGAATGTTTCCTCAAAACAGAGGAATTAACATTAGTTCTAGCCATCATAATTTCATCTTAGTACAGATGAGGATACCATACCTGACTGAACAGCTTGTTATAACCCCACTCTCCTAGTTTGTCTCTTCAGAAAAACACTGGTTACTCTTTTTTTGGTAATTTTTTAAAATCTTTATTTACTTATTATTGGATAGAGACAGAGAGAAATAGAGTGGGAGAGAGATAGAGAAACACCTACAGCACTGCTTCACCACTCATAAAGAGGTGGGACCAAAGGCTTTAACCTGCATCCTTGTGTACTGTAATGTGTGTAGTTAACCAGGTGCACCATCACCTGGCCCCACTTGCTACTCCTAATGTTGTGTCAAAGAAAGTAAACAAAACAGGAAACTTCTGTTACTAAGCTAAAATGGATTTACCCCTCCTCCCCCTTTTGTTCTCATTTTCATCTTATAATTATCTATTTCTCAAATACTGCCTACTGTGATTCAATATACTATTAAATTTATATAATCCTTTTCTTAGTCATGTCAGCAAAATTCAATTGCAGCACCATCAAGTGAGATAATAGGATATTGGTTTAAGTACCATTCAGGATTCTGAATGTACATAAATATTATAGTTTTGTGTTCCTATCTGATGGGCTGCTATGCAAAGTGGAATGGCTATTTAAATTTTAAAGTTTTGTTTTTAGAGATTATTTAATGCCTGTCCCTGTATTCACTTTTTCATTCAACTGTATTCCAAGTAGCTTACACCAAAACTTAAAAATAAGTCAAGGAAAATCTAGATTAAAAAAATGGCACCAAATCAGCTCTCAGTTCCTAGAAGTCAAAATAAAACAAAAAAAAAATTAAGATAGGTTAGTGATCTGAAAGTCTCTGTTTCTCTGTCTCTGTCTCTCTTCCCTCTCAACCTTGTTGTGACTAATTATGAACAGAGTGATCCTAATTTTAAAAGTGGCCGCTTTTGTGTGTGTGTGCTGCTGCGTAGACATGCATATCTATTCTGTCATTTTCTCTCATGAATTTTAATGTTCTGTAACTTTTTACAAAAAGTCAGGTAAAGTCATGTTTCCTTGCCATTCTTCTGCTTCAGTACTGTAGTATATTTTAGTCAAAGCTTTTCTAAAACTATGAACTTAAAAATGTACAGCTTCTTAGATGATAACTGATAATGTCAATGGACAGCACCATTTTCAAAGGTCAAGTTTAGCATATCTATGTGGGTAGCACTTACTGTCCTGAGGATTTTTGCTGCCATTCCTTTAAATACCCAGCAGTTTGATTTTTTTTTTTTTTTAATTTACTAGTTTTAGAGAAAGTTCATCTCTTGTTGATGGTAAGGACTATTTATAACTTTGTAAGCCCCCTGCTCTCCACTAGCCATTGTGCAAGCATACAAAATCAAAAGGAATTACTAGAATGTAAAAATCAAGTTCAGAGGAGCTAGTGGAAAATTACATTTACAAAATAAATGAGAGAAAACTAATGGGGTATTAAAGGTTGTTGTTAAGTTGTATGAGCTCTCTCTATAATTTAGATATTAACTCTTTATCTGATATATGATGTAAAAATAGCATCTCCATGAACTAGTTTCTCTTTTTTAATTGCCAACAAGATTGTCGCTAGAGCTCAGTGCTGTCATTAGGAATCCACTGTTCCATCTTTTTTTCCTTTCTATTTTATTTGATAGCACTGAAAGAAATTGAGAGGGGAGGAGGAGACTAAGAGGGAGAGAGAGAGAGACACTTGCAAGCCACATTCACCACTTGTGAAGACTCCCCCTTGCAGATGGGGAGCTGGAAGTTGAACTCGGGTCCTTGCACATGGTAAGGTGTCTGTTAAACCGGGTGTGCCACTGCACAGTCCCTAGTTTGTTTTTAAATTTTGTTTATATTTTCTTACGTTGTGGAAAGTTTTTCATTTTAATGTAGTCCTGTGATTTACCTTTAATTTAAATTTTTACAATACTGTTAACTAATGTTAAAACAATATATTTTTGAAAAGCCATCAGTGTCCACTTTTAGTATTGTACTTCTGTAAAAAAAAGCTCCTTAAGCATAGTCTTCTGTGTTTTTAAGTTTCATATACGTGTGTAGATATGTGTGTGTACATATATATGTATTCTTTTTTTTACTTAAACACAACTCTGTAGCTCTCAGAGCTCCACATTATAACAATGCAGGCTGTTAAAAACTAGAGAACTAATTTAGCAGAAAATGAATTACTGCCATTCTCATCTCACATTAATTTTCTTAGAATTGTGTTTCTAGTAGAAAATGTTGACTCTGAATGTTGAATAATGAGTTACTTCTTTCATCTCAGTAGAGTAAAATGCCAGGAATGGAAACCATGTCACCTCTGTGACTAGAATAATTAAATGATGAGCAATGAGCATTGCTCAACAGAAAAGTCTTCTCTATGTAGATTTGATCAATATGAATAAATTCAGTGTTTTAGTTTTTCTCTAAAATGACGTATAGTTGTCATTGTGTGCATTCTAGAACCCAGATATTGTGTTTGTTGGAATATCTATTCATTAGTGTACATAGTTATTTTTACCCCTGAGTAAACTTTTAATCTTTTATACAATCATGACAAGCCAAAGCAGAACAAATTATGATATATCTTTTTATAATAATGTCTGGCAGAAATTGCCAAAGAAAGTATAAAGAAAAAATGCATTTGGGAAAAAAGCAATTAACTTGTTATGATTGAGAAAAGAATCTGTAACCTACATTGTTTACAAAAGATTTGAAAGCCAGATATTTAATAACTTTAAATAAGAAGTGATTTCATTCATTTTTAGCAAAATTAATGCTTTTCACTTTGTAATGATTTTTATCTTTTAGAGTGAAGAAAAGCCAGAACTCACTACTAGAGGAAATATGCACTCTAAGTGTTAAGTGTTAATACACAGTTGGTGAAGTAGCTCACTTGTTAGCAAATAAAAAATTCATGTCTGAGGCCCTTAAGACTTTGGTTCAGTCCCTCATATCACCATATTTCCAGTACTAAGCAGCGTTCTGATCTCTCTCTCTCTCATAATAACTAAATCTTTAGTAATGTTATTACAGAATGATATGTGATCAGTGGGAATAAACAAAATTGTACCTACTTCTATCATTATTTTGATTGACAAACTTAATTTTTAAGAATATGCTTTATTAAATATAGATCTGCAAGGCTCACAGCATTTATTATTCTAGTTTGGGAATATTCTCATTATTTATCAATTTGGAATGTGTGATTTGGAACTTTGTATTTTATAACTTTGTTTAACATTGAAAGAAAAGTTTCTCAAACTTGGATTTGAAAAGTAAAAGAGGGCCAGAGAAAAGGCTCAGTATTCCAGACCACAAGGTTTGAGGCCATAGAGGTCTCAGGTTCAATAGTGCCCACAGAGCAGTTCCATTGCCACCCGCTCTCTGTATCCTGTGGTTTTTGTCAGTGTTTCCTTTTAATAAATAAAAATTTTTAAAAAGAGAGAAAGAAAAAAATTAAACATGTAATATGACATTCATTAAATATGAAAATGATATTAAAAGGCTTCCTTTTTGGTGTTAAAGAGGTATCTCAGCTATAGAGTACAGGACTTGCATGCATGAGGTCCCAGATTAAATTCCTAGAACAGACAATGATAAACAACAAGGCAATAATAAAGGAAAAAAAACAGCCACCAGGAGCAGTGGATTCTCAGTGCAGGCACCAAGCCCCAGCATTAACCCTGGAGGCATAATAATTAATAATAATAATAATAGTTTATTTTTTAAAAGCTACAGTATATCATAGAATCAGAAGCCATTTCATTTCTTCTCTTTTTTTTTTTTTTTAAATCAGAGCATTACACAGCTGTAGCTTTTGGTTGTGCTGCAGATTGAACCAGGTGCTCAGAGCCTTAGGTATGAAAGCTATTTGCATCAGCGTTATGCCAGCTCTTCTGCCCCCAAAGCCATATGAAGACACACTATACAACCATTAAATCAGATCCAACGGGTTGTTTTTATATTTCAAATGGAATTATTTACTTTGCATGATTTTGACCTTATAGATCTATGGAAATATTTTTGATAGTTAACGGAAGGCTTGTGTCATAGTTTGGGAACCATAGTGCTATCGTTGCTTTTACAAAAGTGAACTAAAATATTAAATGAAGTAAATTTTACTACTCTAAATTTGCTGACCATGAGCCTGATTCTAGTACAGTTGATACTGCTTTATATTCCAGGTGGTCTTAGTTTAAAAAACAACTTTATCACTTAGCAGCCATGATACTAAATCTTTGTACCTGTAAGTACTTTGTAGCCATGCAGATATGGTATTTCATTTTCAAAGAAACCATGTCAAAATCAACTCTCCTAGTTTCTTTGTTCTAAGTCACTCATTTTGATTGAACCTCATTCTTTTTTCCTTTTTTGTCTGATGTTATTCATTTTATTATGGTATTTATATCATAAATCTTGTCCCTGCTTATTATCATTTGACTCTCCAAATATTTGTCAATTATCCATATTTTACCAAAGAAATTTTATAAGGAAGGTAAAAACAAAAGTTATTTTAAAAGTTCTTTTTTGTTGTCTCATTAAGTAACACACTAGAACTTTAAAACGCATTTCAACTACTCAGAAATCCAATTTTACTAGTATAAATGAAAGAAAAACATACCCATTTAAAATCAGCATATTAATAAAATATTTCATTCTAATGTAACATTAAGCTCATTATTACTAAATATATTTTATACTTTAAAGTATTAGTCTATATACTATACCATATATTATCATTTTACTTTCTGTAATACAGGCACTAAGGATTTGTGCAGATTAAACACAAGTTTAGTGCTTATGTTTTTAATGCTTATTTGGACTATCTAGAATATATTTATTACTTAAGTCCTAGATATGACTAATGCACAGTTGAAGATTTCTATGTAAGTAATATGTTAGCACCTACTACTTCTCCTTCTATGGCATATAATCTTTACATCATATAATATTTGAACTTTTACTTTCAGCTGAAGTCATGGCAGCCAAAAATGGGTAGCATTACAACTTAGTTCTGGTAGAGAGATGGAGGGCAGAATGAGCCATTTGCAGAATGGCTTTTCTGTAGGTCTTAAAATTCAACCTGCTGCTTGAAATTCAGAACTATGTCTAGGACTTTGAGAGTGTGAGAGTCACACCCTAGAGATGATGGAGCAGAAATCTGACAGTAAAGCTACTGAACTTCATGAAAAGCAGAATAAACTACTCTTTTGTTTGAACAGTTGTTATCTGGAGTCTGTGATAAGTTTCTGATCATTAATTCTAATTAGTTTAAGTGAGTGGTTAATTATCTGAAGATCTTCACCATTCAAGATACTGGCCAGTTCATTTGGTCTGGAACTCCTTAAGTTCAATTAAAACCTTGGTAGATTTTTTTTTAAAACCCATCTATTCAGACTCTGGAATTTGAAACAATTTATTTTTATTTTTACTTTTTGCATAGTTGGTTGTATATAGGTTAATGATTTGCAAAATAACCACTAAAGCAAGGAGCCTGAATGATGTGTGATTGAGCAAGACTATTATTTTGTTTCATTCTCCTATAGCAGCTGAAAATTTATACTGTATACTGAAATTCTCATTATTTTGGCCTTTCAAAGGATTTGAAGGAATGATGAGCTGTCTATCTTCTATTCAGGCTATAGGTATATGTCTAATAAATGGATCCCTAAATCATACTCTGTAGAACTTTTTTTTTTTAATTGGAGGTGGAGGGGGTTAATGACTTAAAATTCAGTTGTTGACACATGGGAATTTCTCATCATTCAGTAAGAGTTGTTTGCAGAATACTCTCACCCACAATTTAGGTAAACATAATTATAAATCAGACCCTCAAGATTCCCTCTACCTCTGCCCTTCCACTTCTTTTACTGAAGTGTAATATACCATACCATTCTGAATTTTACTTTGTGTTTTCCTTTCCTTTCCTTTTCTTTTTTTTTTTTTAAGAAAGGATAAATTAACAAAACCATAGGGTAGGAGGGGTACAACTCCACACAATTCCCACCACCAAATCTCCATATCCCATCCCCTCCCCTGATAGCTTTCCCATTCTCTATCCCTCTGGAAGCATGGACCCAGGGTCTTTGTGGGTTGCAGAAGGTGGAAGGTCTGGCTTCTGTAATTGCTTCCCTGCTGAACATGGACATTGACTGGTCGGTCCTACTCCCAGTCTGCCTCACTCTTTCCCTAGTAGGGTGGGTCTCTGGGGAAGCGGAGCTCCAGGACATATTGGTGGGGTCTTCAGTCCAGGGAAGCCTGGCCGGCATCCTGATGACATCTGGAACCTGGTGACTGAAAAGAGAGTTAACATACAAAGCCAAGCAAATTGTTGAGCAGTCATGGACCCAAAGGTTGGAATAGTGGAGAGGAAGTGTTAGGGAGGTACTCACTGCAAACTCTAGTGTACTTCTGCTTTCAGGTATGTATTTTGCAGTAGTTTATGGATACGTATGAACATATGCTCTCTCTCATAGAAACTGGTGTATATCTAGGTTTTGGGACTTTGTTAGAAAGTGAACCACCTGGGATGGATTTAGAGTATACTATGAAAGGAAAGGTCTCACCCAAGTAATGAAGCTGAAGGGTTGTCATTCCACATGTGAAGTCTCTGGACACAGTCTGAAGTGAAGCATGTTGAGGTGGCAATCGTTGCATTGATTAGGTTGTGATCGGCAGATGCAACATTATTTGATATGGATTGGGAGAGGCATACGGGAAAGTGGGCCCTATCCAAGGGTTCCAGGACTGGGGGAAGTAGAGGCTCTATAGTGGAGATGTGAGGTTCCTGCTATCTTAGGGTTCAAAAAGACAATCGATAGCTAATGTTATCATGTTTTCCTTTTTTTACCTTACTTTTTGGTTGACATATATAAGTGAGATCATTTGGTATTTGCCCTCTGTTTGGCTTATCTCACTTAACATGGTGTGTTCCAGTTCTATCTAAGTTGAGGCAAAAGAGATGATGGCATCATTTTAACAACTATGTAGCATTCCATTGAGTATATACTCCACAATTTTTTAGACACTCATCTGTTATTCAACATTTAGTTTGCTTCCAAGTTTGTGCTATTACAAATTGTGCTGCTTCCCAAATAGACATGATAGGCCTAGACCTAGAATAAATCCCTCTCTCCACTGTTACCAGTCATCTCTATCAGGAACAACAAAATAGGCTCCTTTGTGGGCCCCCATAGGACCTTGCCCTCAACTTGGATCAACAATGGTAGAGAATGTTCCATCCTCTGAAGTGAGGCTGGATAACATACTCTATGCTACACCTGAGGAAGATGGGTTGATATTGGGTCAGCTTGGAATGTTCCTACTCATGACCACGAATGTGAGCTCGTATCTACAGTGATGTAGAGGTCACATAAGCTCCTAAACTGAATATGGGCACCAGATCACATCAAATCGATGGGGTTTACAGTTACCAATATTGATACACCTTTCCCATATTTGGGAGCTACTCTCTTCCCTGATCCAGCTTTCTGGTCCCTTTTCCATCCATGACATCACCTCCCCAGACAATAACTTGGATCTACCTGCATATCAGATTTCAGGGTCATGGGGAAAAAAAAACCCAACAAACTAGTATAGCCACATGCCCTTTGGAATATAACTAAGATATGCCTAATAGCTATCTACATAATGGAGATCCCCCTCCCCACAACTCTTCATCTGTGCTACTCAGCCTTTAGGATCATGATTAGGCAACAACTTGTTTGGCTTTATATATTAACGTTCTTTTCAGCCACCAGGTTCCAGATGCTAGCATGATGCCAACCAGACTTTCCTGGACAGACAACCCCACTAATGTGTCCTGGAGCTCTGATTCCCCAGAACCCTGCCCCACTAGGGAAAGAGAGAGGCAGACTGGGAGTATGGATCCACCTGTCGATGCCCATGTTCAGCGGGGAAGCAACTACAGATGCCAGACCTTCCACCTTCTGCATCCCACAATGCCCTTGAGTTCATACTCCCAGAGGGTTAAAGAATAGGAAAGCTATCTGGGGGAGGGGAAGGAATATGGAGTTTTGGTGGTGGGAATTGTGTGGTGTTGTACCCCTCTTATCCTATGGTTTTGCCAGTCTTTACTTTTTATAAGTAAATTAAAAAAAAATTGAGCTACTATAAACATATATTTACACAGATATCTTTTATAGGTGTTTTTGTTCCCTTTGGATAAATCCCCAAGAGGTAAATTGCTGGATAAAATGGTAGGTCCATTTCTAGTGTTCTGAGAAATCTCGAGACTATTTTCTTTTCTTTTCTTCTTTTTTTTTTTAGAAAGGACAGGGAGAAATGGAGAGAGGAGGAGAAGACAGGGAGGAGAGATAGATAGACACCTGCAGACCTACTTCACCACCTGTGAAGCGACCCTCCTGCAGGTGGAGAGCCGGAGGCTCGAACCGGGATCCTTACACTGGTCCTGGCACTTCGTCCAAACTGTTTTCTATAAGAATTTTCCCTTGATAGTGCAGAAGTGTCCCTTCTCCCTACTTTCTCTCCAACATTTGCTGTAACTGTACTTACTAATTATGACATCCTCAGAGGCGTATAATGGTATCACATTGTTGTCTTTATTTGCATTTCTCTGATGACAAGTACTGAATACTTTCGCATATGGCTCTTGGTCCTTTGGTTCTCTTCATCTGTGAATTTCCTATCCATGTCCTCACCTTATTTTCTAGTAGAATTTTGTTATTCGTGGCATTGGTGGTGCTAGTTTTCTGAGTTCTTTATGTATTTTGGTCAGTAGTCCTTTAACTGAAGTATGTTGTGTAAAAATTTTCTCTCACACTGTAGGGCATATTTCTGTTTGGTTGATAGTACTTTTTGCTGTGCAGAAGATTTTCAGGTTTATGTAGAACTATTTTAATGTCTTGTTTCAACTACCCCTTCTTCAACCGTAGATTCAAAAATAACTGATAGAATACAGTAAAATCAATGCTAGCCTCTATCTTGGTGTACCCCAGTTTATTGAATTGTTTCAACTGAGGGAGAGGTAAAGTATTAAAAGTAAAGTAAAGGAGGCCTTGAATTGGCTTACCTAGTGGAGTGCACATTCATCATGAAGGAGCTCTCAGGTTAAAAGCTCTTGAAGCCCTTGGCTACTATAAATAAGGGTTGGGAGTGGAGGGTAGAGGGTTTCAATAGCTACGGAGCACTGCTACAAGCATCTCTCCTCCTCTGTTTCTGTTTCACCTTAACTTTCTCTGTCTCTCACGCTCTATTAAAAAAATACTACTAAAAACTGTGGAATCTTGCAAGCACTGAGCCCTAATGACAAGTCCAGTGTGGGGGGAAAAATGGGGTAAAGAAGACTTCCGGAGGCAGGGCTACGGAGCAGCAGCAGCTGTGTTTCCTCTCCTTTCCTGGGTCAACTAGGAATACCAAAGGAGACCAGCTCAGACCCCAACAAGACAGTACTAGAATGACTTCAGAAACCCCCCAAATCACCAGTGAGTGCAAACATGTGTGGCTCATGGACAGAGACGATCCTAGGGAGAGATTAAGTGGCTGGTAACAGCCAGGCAGTTTACCAATTGAGACACCACCTCCAGTCTGTTTCACCAACGAAAAGATGGCTGAAGGGAGGAGATGACTTCCCTAAGATTCACCAAATTCAACTGTGAGTTTCCATTGCTACTGCACTCAGAATCTGGAGCAGCTGTGGGGAGGTCCTGTGCTGACAACAGGGGACAGAGAACTAAGAAGGAAAATCAGAAGATGTATTCCTTGGTGGCCTAGCTGTGGGGCTGTGAGAGTCTCTGCATAACCAATGAATTGTCTCTGCCACACCCTGCTTTATCTCTTAGTCAGAAGTCAGGAATTAAGCTAAGAAGCCTACTTATAGTTTAATAGCCCATAGGCTCTGTTGGGCTAGTGATAGGAGAGAGAAATGACCCAGGAACCAAGCTTGTTGCGGCGAGGCTGTTCAAATCTTTATTCATCTGAGCACCCCAGAGTCAGGCAGTAGCACACCTGGTTAAGCTACGTGGTGAAACCGAAATGGCCAGCTTCTGCCACCTGGTCCACACCTGCTCCTCCTCCAGGCCTGAAACCAGAAGAGACAAGTTGGAAATGGAAGTAGCTTGACAATACCATACATGGTTAGGAAAGGGGTGGAAAATGGTAAAAGGGGGCTGCAAAAGGTAGGGACTTCCTTAGCAGCTGTTGCTAGGGGATTAACTGGTAGGATTAATAATACTCTGTGGGGAAATAAGGAGGAGGACTTTCAGACAGAACAATGATTATGTAGATAATAAGGGAGCAGGCATTAGTATCAGGAATGCAGGGTGCTTTGTGAGGCAGGGAGTCTGATAAGATGAGGCAAATCTTGGGGGGTACTGCACCTCCTCCTATGACCTCTCCGTAGAGAGAGAGAGTGACAGGATGGATGTGCCCCTCAGGTCAAGCCCTGCCAAGCACAACCACATCCTCACAATTTCACTACAAGGCTCCCACAGTCTTCAGGGAAGAATAAGAACAAAAGAGTCTTTTAAGCCTCTTAAGCCTTTTAAGCTCCAACTCAGGGATTAAAATAATATTGAAACAACTGTCAGTTTCCATAACTGTGAACCCTTTACTTTGCCTAAGTACCTTACTTAGATACAAGTCAATCCAGGCAAGAGTGATGAGTAATTTTTTTTTACTTTAAAAAAAAATTTTTTTAAGATTTTTATTTATTGATTCATGAGAAATGATAGGAGATAGAGAAAGAACCAGACATCACTCTGGTACATGTGCTGCCAGGGATTGAATTTAGGACCTCATGCCTGAGAGTCCAATGCCTTGTCCACTGCGCCACCTCCTGGACCACATAACTTCCCATTTCTTTGTGTCTTCTTCAGTTTCTTTCATCAGTGCTTTGTACTTTTGGGGGCATGGATTCAATTTATTCCTAAGTATTTTGTGCTATGATAAGTCAAATTTTTTTCTTAATTTCTCTTCCTGATAGCTTGTTAATGTATATAAATATAACCAGTTTTTTTCCTTACTTGTTTAATTTTTTTAATTTATTTTTTATTTAAGAAAGGATAAATTAACAAAACCATAGGGTAGGAGGGGTACAACTGCACACAATTCCCACCACCCAATCTCCATATCCCATCCCCTCCCCTGATAGCTTTCCCATTCTCTATCCCTCTGGGAGCATGGACCCAGGGTCGTTGTAGTTGCAGAAGGTGGGAGGTCTGGCTTCTGTAATTGCTTCCCTGCTGAACATTGACTTTTTTTTTTTCTATTTACTTATTTATTTATTTATTTATTTTGTCCCTTTTTGTTGTCATTGTTGTTTATTGTTGTAGTTAGATAGGACAGAGAAATGAAGAAAGGAGGGTAAGACAGGGAGAGAAAGCTAGACACTTGCAGACCTGCTTCACCACCTGTGAAGTGACTCCCCTGCAGGTGGGGAGCCAGGGGCTTGAACCAGGATCTTTACTGTAGTCCTTGTGCTTTGCTGCCACCTGCACATGACCCGCAGCGCTACCACTATACTCCCAAGTAATCAGTAATTTTAAAAGTACTGAGAGAGGGACCTCATAACATAATCTATGAAATGGTTAAACCAACAAGAAGAAATATTGTAGAAATGAACCAGGACAAGAGTCCAGCTAGAAGCCCCCCAAGGTTGAAACACAAAATAATGAAGTCAACATCCAAACACTAGTTAAGAAAACAGTCACAGAAGTGAGTAAAGAGTTTGAAAGAATTATCATCAGAAATGCAGAAACAACAAATGAGACTCTGGAAGAAAACACTAATTATCTCAAAGTTCTTAGAGAGCTGAAAGCTGAAATAGCTAATCAAAGAACACAACTAGCTGAACAAGCTTTTTAGTATCAGAACAGGGTATCAGAACAGGGTAACAAAATAGATGAACTCCAGAAAATAGTAGAGGGGAGAGAGAATAGAGTAAATGAGGCTGAAGACAGAATTAGCAAGATTGAGGACAAATTAGAGACAACTAAAAAATAAGTAAGATCTCAAAAAGAGATTAAAAGATACTGTAAACAACAACAGAGACCTATGAGATGACTTCAAATGGAATACTATACACATTATTGGCTTACCAGAGGAAGAAAGATAGGGAAGGGAAGAAAGCATTCTTCAGGACATAAGAGGTGAGAACTTCTCTAGTCTAGACAACATCAAAGACATAAAGGTTCAAGAAGCCCAGAGTGTCCCAAACAGAATTAACCCAGACTTAAGGACCCCAAGACACATCATATTTAGAATGGAAAGGAATAAGCATAACAAAAGGATCCTGAAGGCTGCAAGGGAAAAACAAACAGTCACCTACAGAGGAAAACCCATAAGATTAGCAGCAGACTTCTCCACACAAACAGTACAGCCCAGAAGAGAATGGCAAGATATCTATCAAGTGCTCAATGAGAAAGGCTTACAACCAAGACTACTGAATCCTGCTAGACTGTCATTCAGACTAGATGGAGGCATAGAAACCTTCTCAGACAAGCAACAGTTGAAAGAATCAACTATCACTAAGCCTGCCCATCAAGAAGTTCTGAAAGGTATCCTATAAACAGTCAGACCACCATAAATATGCCATATATCAGAACATTCTAAAAAATCTACAAAAATGGCGTTAAAATATCTTCAATCTTTGATATCAATAGATGTCAATGGCCTGAATTCACCTACTAAAAGGCACAGAGTAAGAGGATGGATAAGAAAACACAACCCAACAATATGTTGTCTACAGGACAAACACAGACTCAAAGTGAAAGGATGGAAAACTATCATACAAATCAATGTCCCACAAAAATGGGAAGGAACAGCTATTATCATATCTGACATGATAGACTTTAAAATCAATTAAATTTAAAAAGATAGGGATAGATACTACTTAATGGTCAGTGGATCAGTCAATCAAGAGGAGTTAACAATTATTAACATCTGTGTACCCAATGGGAAACTATCTAAATACATCAAACATCTACTGAAACAGCTACAGTAATATATTATCAGCAACACAGTCATAGTAGAGGACTTCAGTACCCCACTCTGTCAGATCATCCAGGCAGAAAATCAATAAAGACACGAGGGAGCTAAATGAGGAGATAGATAAACTAGAACTATTGGACATTTTCAGAGCCATTTACCTGAGGAAACTGGAATACACTTATGATTCAAGTCCACATGTGTCATTCTGAAGGATAGACCATATGTTAGGCCACAAAGAGCATCAGCAAATTCAAGAGCATTGAAATCATCCCAAGCATCTTCTCAGACCACAGTGCAATTAAACTAACACATAGCAACCAACAAAAGATTAGTAATACTCCCAAAATGTGGAAGCACACACTACAATACTTAACAACTACTGGTTCAAAGAGGAAATAGAAGAAATCAAAATGTTTTGAGGGTTCAATGAAAATGATGACAGGAGCTATCAAAATATTTGGGGCACATCTAAGGCAGTACTAACAGGCAAGTTCACAGCCATAGAAGCACACATTAGGTATCAAGAAAAAGAAAAAATAAGCAGCCTGATTGCACATCTTAAAGACCTAGAAGAATAAGAAGAACAAAGGAACCCTAAAGCAACCAGAAGGACAGGAAAAACTAAAATTAGGGAAGAAATCAATAACATTTAAAATAAGAAAACCATGCAAAAGATCAATGAAAGTAAATGTTGGTTCTTTGAAAGAGTGAATAAAATCAACAAACCTATAGCTAGACTCATAAAACTAAAAAGGAAGAAGACCCAAATAAATTAGATCATAAATGAAAGAGAAGATATCACAACAGACACCTCAGAAATTCAACATATCATGTGAGGCTTCTATGAACAACTATATGCCACCAAGCTAAAGAACCTGGTATAAATGGATGAGTTCCTAGATACCTAGGGACTTCCAAATTAAGTAAAAAGGAACTAGATAACATGAACAGGCCAATCACAGCTAATGAAATTGAAATAGTTATCAAGAACCTTCCCAAGAATTGGGAACTGGGCCCTGGACCAGATGGTTTTACAAATGAATTCTACAAAACCTTCAAAGAAAAACTAATACCTCTATTATTAAAAGTCTTCCAGAAGATTGAAGACACTGGAGTACTCCCAGCTTCTGTGAAGCCAACATCACTTTGATACCAAAAGCAGACAGGGACACAACCAAAAAAGAAAACTACCGACCAATATCTTTGATGAACATAGATGCTAAAATATTGCACAAAAGTTTAGCCAACCAGATACAGCAGTATATTAAAACGATTGTTCATGGGGGTCCGGTGGTAGCACAGTGGGCTAAGTGCAAGGGCAAAAAGTGCAAGGACTGGTGTAAGGATCCTTGTTCAAGCTCCCAGCAGGCCACCTGCAGGGGAGTCGCTTCACAGGTACTGAAGCAGGTCTGCAGGTGTTTGTTTTTCTCTTCTCCTCCTCTCTCCATTTCTCTCTATACTATCCAACAGTGAATTACATCAATAACAACAATAATAACCACAACAAGGGCAACAAAAAGGGGAAAATGTCCTCCAGGAGCAGTGGATTCATGGTACAGCCACTGAGCCCCAGCAATAAACCTGGAAGCAAAAAAAAAGTTCATTATGTCCAAATGGGGTTTGTCTCAGGGATACAAGGTTGGTTTAATATACATAAGTCAATCAACATGATCCACCACATCAATAAAAGCAAGACCAAAAATCACATGGTCATATCAATAGATGCAGAGAAAGCCTATGACAAAATACAACATCCCTTTATGATCAAAACACTACAAAAAATGGGAATAGGTGGGAAAATCCTGAAGATAGTGGAGTCTATATATAGTAAACCTACAGCCAACATCATACTCAATGGTGAAAAACTGGAAGCGTTTCCCCTCAGATCAGGTACTAGACAGGACTGCCCACTTTCGCCATTACTATTCAACATAGCTTTGGAAGTTCTTGTCATATCAATCAGGCAGGAGCAAGGAATTCAAGGGATACAGATTGGAAGAGAAGAAGTCAAACTCTCCCTATTTGCAGATGACATGATACTATACCTAGAAAAACCTAAGGAATCCAGCAAGAAGCTTTTGGAAATCATCAGGCAATACAGTAAGGTGTCAGGCTACAAAATTAACATTCAAAAGTCAGTGGCATTGCTCTATGCAAACCCTAAGTTAGAAGAAGTTGAAATCCAGAAATCAATTCCTTTTACTATAGCAACAAAAACAATAAAATATCTAGGAATAAACCTAACCAAAGAAGTGAAAGACTTCAGAAAAGGTAACAGCAGCAAATTCTGAAGAGGTTGTGGGGTCAAAGGAACCCTCCTTCACTGCTGGTGGGAATGTAAATTGGTCCAACCTCTGTGAAGAACAGTCTGGAGAACTCTCAGAAGGCTAGAAATGGACCTACTCTATGATCCTGCAGTTCCTCTCCTGGGGTTATATCCTAAGGAACCCAACACACCCATCCAAAAAGATCTGTGTACACATGTATTCTTAGCAGCACAATTTGTAATAGCCACAACCTGGAAGCAACCCAGGTGTCCAACAACAGATGAGTGGCTGAGCAAGTTGTGGTATATATACACAATGGAATACTACTCAGCTATAAAAATGGTGACTTCACCATTTTCAGTTTCCCCAATAAAGAAATTAAAAAAAGAAGTGTGGTAAAAATATATCTCAAACTTCATTAAAATCTTACTTTCTTCTTTTTCCAATTTACCACCTTAGCAATGATTTAGGAGCAGGAAATTATAATTAAATGAAAGGGCTAATTTTTTCATTCCTTATTTCATTTTTCAGGGTTCATTCTCATTCTTTAGAATGAGAGGGTTAAGTGTGAGTTGTCTTGTGAGATACATATGTGGGTATGTTCCAGGGTCTTCCAGGACCTGCTGCATTGTATTCTTCCATCTGTGAGAGTAAAAGGTTATTTGGGACCTGGTCTTACACCCCTTGTGCAATGAAGTAATATTTATACCCTCTTTGTAAATGTTAGATAGCTCTTCTGAGTATGTTACTAGAATGACTCAACTCTTCTCTTAGGCTTAGGGTCCTCCTGGTCCATGGTAATCCCTCATTTTAACATACTGGGCATGTAGGTATGTAGGTGGTCAAATTCTTCCCCACAATTATTCATCTCTGTTGTTTTTCTACCATTCTCTTTTGCTCAAATTGGTCTAATAATAATGACTAAGTTTATACATATGCAAATATCTACAATGGCAAAAATACATTGGTAAATAGTAGTTGTCTTCTTCCTCCTGTCTCCCATAGCAATAAAAGGAAATTTCTTCCTAGTGGTAGCAAAATTTTTCACAAAGCATGACTCTCACTTTTTCTCTGCTCACTCCCTTTATATTTAGTAACTAGGGATGGAAATCATTCTCATGATCGTTGGAGGCCATTGGAGAAGACCAGGACCCAGTTAGATACCACTCTTCAAAAAGTGGTATCCTTCAAAATTACTTACGTCCAAACTATTCCCATTCAACATGCAATTATCTTTAGGAAGATTAATTTTTTATTACAGGAATTACCTCAATATCATTTAGAATAGTAAGTATAATTTTAAGCCAAAACTACAAATTTGGCTTAAGCACTTGTGAACACATTCACAACAATTCAAACCAACATATTTATTTCCCCTTGCTCCCAAAATACCTGTTTTTAAGGGAGCATAAAATGCTGCTATTTTTATGTTTTATTTTAGAAAATCTAGTTCAGGGGATTGTCACAACCTAGATAACTATTATTATCTTTCCTTGAGATAATTTGAATAAATGTTATGGTACACAGTTGCTCAATATTTCTTTGTAGACATATGTCAGATGTGTGTTATCATACACTCTTGTATTACAATAATACAAACTCCTGGAAAGGTAGTAACCAAAAAGGATTTTATATACTGACTATAATTCCAGAGATAAGTATTGTGTGTGTGTGTGTGTGTGTGTGTGTGTGTGTGTGAGAGAGAGAGAGAGAGAGAGAGAGAGAGAGAATGTTAAGTTCATCTCAGCATTCCACCCAGCCTTGAAATTCTGTGCTTTGGTTTTGCTGATACTCTCTCAAAGCAAAGTGAATACTTTCCAGAACCTCCCAATGAAGCTAATGAGTTTAACCTCAAAAGATTTTATCCTTCTCAGCAGTCAACTGGAAATTAAAGCACATCAGAAGAAACCAATTACAAGATTCTTGTATTTCAATTATTTTGCATTTATCATTGCAGTTACTAATTTCATCTCTTTGTTCCTTATAGAGAAATGAGAAACAAAGACCCCCAAACTGGAATTACCTCATAGATGTACATAGCCTATATTGGATATATATAGTTGTTTATGCATTTTTATATTTTAGCCATTACTAAAATGATAGCTAAAAAATCACTTAGCGAGGATTTTTATAATAGAAAAACTGAGGGAACATCATCAGCTGATTTGATATTTCCAAATGTACTGTTCAAATGTAAAATAATCGTTCTTTCTGTAGAAGCTTAAATTTTCTAGACTGGAGAAACAGAAAATTCATTCATGAAAATCAAAGATCAATTTGAGTTTTCTTAGTGCAAACAATAAAAACTCACAGTAAATCTAGTAAACTATATATATATAGACATATATATGTTATATATATATATACTTATATATATAACATATATATATTTTCCCCTAAAGGGTTATCATAATTCTATATGACTCCCATCACCAAAGTTCCATATACCCTGCCCTCCATTGGAAAGGTCCCTAGTCTCTGAGAGTATGGATCAGAGATTTTATGGAGTGCAGAAGGTGGGAGGTCTGGCTTCTATAATTGCTTCTCTGCTGGATATTGGCTTTCACAGGTTGATCCATACGTTGCTTACTTCTGTCTTTCCCAACTGGGATGGGGCTCTGGAGAGGTGTTGTTCCAGGACACATTGGTGAGTTCTTCTGCCCAGGGAAGTCAGGTTGTCATCATGATAACATCTGCAACTTGTTAACTGAAAAGCATTAAGATAAAAAGCAGAACAAATTGTTTAACAATCAGAAACCTAAAAGTAAGAAGATAGAAGATGAAATATGGGGTCTTTGTTTTGGAAAAAGCTAGGAAGCCTATTTTAGGTATATTCCAAGGGGCCCATGACTTTACTGATTTTTTGCCTGAGCTTGACAGCTAACACGCTGGTGGGCTAAAAGTATTGTCTGGAAAGATAGTGTCAGAGTTGGGACTCTACCCAGGGAATCCTTGGATTCTCACATAGGTATGATGAGTCTAGACTTCTAATGGATCCCTCTCTCCATCATCACTGACCATTTCCACCAGGAACATCACCATAAGCCCTCGTGTGGGCCTCTCTAGTACCTTACCCTCAATATAGAACAGCAATGGTCAGGACTGCCCTGCCAGGCTAGCGTGGGCATGCCTCTTCCTTGGGCACGTGCTCTCCGGGTTGGAGAGAACTCGACCAAACTAATCCTGGGCTGCTGCTCATTCAGCAACGTGGGAGAGAGATGACTCAGGAACTCATGGAAGCATGGTAATGCAAAAGGATCTATTGGTCAGAGAGCCAATGCTTTTATAGGATAAAACCGGCAGTGGCAAGTCGGAAACAGAAATGGCTAGGAAAGGGAGTGGAGAAAGGCAAAAGCACACTGGGAAGGTAGAAGCTTCCTTAGCAACTGTTGCTAGGGTTTTAACCAGCAGGATTAATGTTACCCTGCAGGTAGGGTGGGTCTTGAGGTAGAAAAAAGATAGATCAATGGGATGGGGGGAAACTTTCAGGCAAAACAATGATTATATAAATAAGCCATAGTATCAGCAATGCAGGATGGGGTGGAGGGCGGGCTGGCTTAATGCTGGACATCTCCCCCATTCTTTTTATCTAATGGCCATAGTATCAGGAATGCGGGGTGGTTTGTGAGTCAGGGAGTCTGTTAGGACGAGGCACACATTTGGGGTTAGTACTGTCCCTCCTTGCTCAACCTCTCAGTAGAGAGAGAGACTAACAGGATAGATGCACCCCTCAGGTTCAAGCCCTGCCAAGCTCAACCACATCCTCACAATTTCCTGACATCTCCCTCTTTCTATTATCTAATGGCCATAGTTAAATGGGTCAATGTCTGTAAAAGACTCCATTTCTGTCAGTGGAATAGCAGTGTAGAGATGAACAGAAACCTTTTGGGCAGAAACCTAAATGATACTGTGCAGGTGTTTTCAAAAGAATTGGAACAAGACAGGGAGGGACAAGTAGTAGAGCAGCAACAGCCAGTGTTTTGTCAAAGGGCAGGCCTGGTGGGCTGAGGGGGCTATCTGACAGGCAGAGAGGGTGGGGCCTAATGGCAAAGGGGCGTTTCATGCCTCCAAGGGGCAGGGTCTGCACTGCCCCACTCTCCAAAGGGAGGTTGGGATAACCTACACAGTCACCTGAGAAACACTGGTCCTGAAATGAGTGCAATCTAAAATATTCCTAGCTGTGACCATAAAGCACGAGCTCAGAATGACAGGCATGCAGAGGCTCCACAGGCTCCTGTGCTAAATATGAATAGATATGGGCCCTACATAAGATCGATGAGGTTAACACTGAATACACTTTTTTAAATTACTTTTTCTTGTTTTCTTCAGGTAGATAGCTAATAATATAATTTCCAACTTGTATATATATATATATTTTTTTTACCCCCTGAGAATTACCCATACACTCATGTTTGTTTGTTTTGTCATCTTTGGGGCCTCACTACTGCAGTCCAACTTTTATAGATTAGATAGATAGATAGATAGATAGATAACAGATAGATAGATGGATGAGGGAGTGGAAGAAAAGATACTGTAGCCCTGAAGCTTACTTCAGTTTGGTAGAGACTGAACTCGAATTTAGGTCATTTGAGTGGCAAAGCAGGTACCTTCTTATGTGAGCTATCTTGGTGGTGCAATCATAGGAGCTGAATATTTTTTCTATAGGAGCTGACTATTTTTATGTAACCACTAACAGTATACAAAGGTTGATTTTTTTTTTCCTCCACACCTGTGTCAGCAGTTGGCTTTTCTAACTTTAAAATATAGCCCATTCTTCCACATGCAAGGTGACATCTCTTTTCCTGATATTTAATGATAAATTTGGGGGAATGGATAGCACATGTGATAGAGTTGCACATGTTACAGTGAGGACACCAGTTCCAGCCCCCTGATTCTTTCTGGCACTAGGGAATTTTCACAATCAGTGAAGCAATGCTGTAGGTGTTTCATTCTGTCTACCTGTCTTCCCTTTCCCTCTTAATTTCTCTCTATTCCTATCCTAAATAAGTAAAAAAATAATATATATATTGAAAATATCAAGTAAAATATAAATAATGGGGCTGGGTAGAGCACACATATTACAGTGAGGAGAGACCCAGGTTTTTTTTTTTAATTTTTTATTTATTTTATTTATTCCCTTTTGTTGCCCTTGTTTTTTTTTTTATTGTTGTAGTTATCATTGTTGTTGTCGTTGTTGGATAGGACAGAGAGAAATGGAGAGAGGAGGGGAAGACAGAGAGGAGGAGAGAAAGATAGACACCTGCAGACCTACTTCACCGCCTGTGAAGCGACTCCCCTGCAGGTGGGGAGCCGGGGTTTGAACCGGGATCCTTATGCCGGTCCTTGTGCTTTGCGCCACCTGCGCTTAACCCGCTGCGCTACAGCCCGACTCCCGAGACCCAGGTTTATGCCCCCAGTCCCACCTGCTGGGAGCATGCTTTGTGAGTGGTCAAGCAGTGCTGCAGGTGTCTCTCTATCTCTCTTCCTATTTCCCCCTTCCCTCTCAATTTCTAGCTGTCTCTATCCAACAAATAAATAAATATTTAAAAATTTAGAAATAACTTGATTTCTTATGTGCTTCTTAGTATATTTTCTTTGCTAAAGTGTTGAACTCTATTTCCTACTTTTTGATAATTTGAAGAACTTTATTCTCTAAGAAATAAATAGTAGCATTAAAGCCATTTATGAGTTTCATCTTCAGTTGTCAGTTGCTAGGATGGAAAGTAATTTCTTTTTTTTTTCATTTCTGTTTTAATTAGTGTTAACATTTGGAAAACCAGAAACATCACTCACTGAGGAGAAAAAAGACATGGGGGCTGGAACTTATGTTTGTTTTCTTTCCAAATATTTTGTACTTGGGCAGATGTATTTTAATGGTTTATTATAGAATTGCATCAAAGGGAAAATGTGCATTTTTCTGATTGTTCATATAATTTATATTCATAAAGAATAACTGATTATTGAAAAAATACAGCATATTATATACTTTTCTGTTGTTGAGAAGGTAATTTGTGACAGCTTTAATATATTTGCTTCTAAGTGTCCTTTTTTGTTTTTTTAAATATTTTTATTTATTTATTTATTATTGTATAGAGACAGAAACAGAGAGGAAGGGAGCTAGTGAGGGAGAGAGACAGAGAGACACCTGCAGCCCTGCTTTACCACTCATGAAGCCTTTCCCCTGAAGGTGGGGACCTGGGACTTAGACCTGGGTCCTTGTGCACTGTAATGTGAGCACTTAACCAGGTGCACCACTGCCTAGCCCCTCTGAATGTCCTTTTATATTATTTTGCAATTGGGTTTTAATTACCTACTTGAACACCAATCTAGAGCCTTTATTTCTACTAAAAAGAAATCTTTCCATTGCAAATATATAAGGATTAAGAATTGTGCATGGGCTAAGAAGATAGTATAAAGACTCTCATGCCAGGGCCTCTAAGGCCCCAGGTTAAATCCCCAACATTACTATAAGTCAGAACTGAATCATGCCACCCCACTTTCTCTCACTGAAATATAATAAACTGTTCTGGGAGGTGGTATAGTGGATAAACCATTGGACTTTCAAGTATGAAGTCCTGAGTTCAATCCCTGGTAGCCCATGTACCAGAGTGATGTCTGGTTCTTTCTCTCTCTCTCCTCATATCTTCTTCATGAACAAATGAATAAAGTCTTAAAAAATAAATATAATAAACAAAGTAGATTTTAAAAGAATGATACATAAATATTAGTCTTATCTCTGACGAAGAAAATTTAATTATTATGTTTTCTTATTTTTTCTTTATTGGGGAGATTAATGGTTTACAGCTGACATGAAAATACAGTAATTTGTACATGTGTAAGATTTCTCAGTTTTCCACATAATAGTCTAACCCCCGAGGTCTTCCTCTGCCATCATGTCCTGTGACCTGAACACTCCCCTCCACCCCAGCATCTTTTAATTTGGTACAATACACCAACTCTAGTCCAAGTTTCTGCTTTGTGTTTCCCCTTCTGTTCTTATTTTTTGAATTCTGTCTGTGAGTGAGATCATCCCATATTCATCCTTCTTTTCCTGGCTTATCTCACTTAATAAATATTTTTTAAAACCTTTATGTATTGGATAGAGACAGCCAGAAATTAAGAGGGAAGAGAGTGATAGAGAGGGAGAGAGACACCTGCAGCACTGCTTCACCACTCGCAAAGCTTTCCCCCTGCAAGTGGGGACTGGGGGCTTGAACCTGGGTCCTTGCACATTGTAATATGTGTGCTCAACTGGTGTACCACCACTAGGCCCCCTTAATAAATATTCTTTTTTTCTTTTTTTTTTAAATAAATATTATTAATTGTAAGTGAAACTTTTGTATTCACACACACACATTGAACATATATCTTGTACCACCAGAGTTATCCCTGGGACTTGGTGCGAGCACTATGAATTCACTGCTCCCAGCAGCTTTTTTTTTCCCCCTCTCTTTTCCTTCTGTCTTGCTTTTGATTGGACAGAAATTGAGAGGGGAGAGAGAAATAGAGAGGGAGAGAGGAAAATAGTAACCTTCAGACCTGCTTCATTCTTCATAAATCCTCCTCCCTGCAGTTGGGTCTGGGGGCTTAAACCCCGGTCTTTATGCTTAACCAGGTATGCCACCACCTGGCTCCTACATCTTTTCTTCATAAGTCCATTTCTAATGCTTAAAAGTTGCCATAAATTATCTTGATTGGTTATAAATTAGTTTATGGTTTTGATTTTGATGTTTAAAATATAAATTAAAAAAATTAAACAGTGTTCAGCTCTAGCTTATGGTGGTGCTGGGGATTGAACCTGAGACCTTAAAGTCTTGGGCATAAAAGTCTGTTGCATAAATTGCTGTGCTATCTACCTTATTAACTGAAAATTATAACTTAATTTCTCTTGCTTTATATATTGCACATGGAAAATTTATAAGTATTCATATGGATAAGGCTTATAGACTCGATTTATAGTTAAAAGCTTAATATCATGCAGTTAATACTTATAATTTTTCTTTGATCATTTTATTGGGGGGTTAATGATTGACAGTACAGTTGTTGACATATGAGTACAATCCCTTATCTAAATATGATAGGAGTCTGCAAAATATTTCATCCTCAACTTGAGTCCTTTTCTACCATCATGAACCAGGATACCAAAGGCCTCTCAACCTAATTTCCTCACCATTTTCCTGAGTTATTTGCTTTTGACAATACATCAAACCCAGTCCAAGTTTTACTTTTTGTTTTCCATTTCTGTTGCTTGTTATGCCTATAAATGAGATAAATCAAAAAGTGAAGGATGACTATTTATAATATTTCTAGCAGTCAGTGACCCCTGTGAGATGGTCAGAAATTGAAGTCTCTTTGAAGATAAGTTGTAGCAGCCTTAAATAGCATTTTTTTTTACCTGTGAAAATAGTGTTTACTTAGACTTGATTTATAATAAAACTGCTACATTCCTTAAATGACAGGGAATATATAATTGATTGTTAAGATAACAATTAACAGGAGATGAACAGATGAAACCCAAAAATTTGGTTTTAAAAAGAAATGTATGAGGGATATGCTCTTCAGGCTTAACATATGACTTCAAGTGGACATTTTTTCCCCTTTATTGGGGGAATAATGTTTTACATTCAACAGTAAATACGACAGTTGGTGCATGCATAGCATTTCTCAGTTTTCCAGATAACAATACAACCCCCACCAGGTCCTCTGCCATCATGTTCCGGGACTTGTATTCTCCCCACACCCACCCATCTTTTACTTTGGTGCAATACACCAACTACAGTCAAGGTTCCTCTTAGTATTTTCTCTTCTGATCTTGTTTTTCAACTTCTGCCTGTGAATGAGATCATCCCATATTCATCCTTCTGTTTCTGACTTACTTCACTTAACATGATTTCTTCAAGTTCTAGCCAAGATGGGCTGAAAACAGTAAAATCACTATTTTTAATAGCTGAGTGGTATTCCATTGTGTATATATACCACATCTTGCTCAGCCACTCATCTGTTGTTGGACACCTGGGTTGCTTCCAGGTTTTGGCTATTAAAAATTATGCTGCTGTCACCATGGGTATACACAAATCTTTTTGGATGGGTGTGTTGCATTCCTTAGGATATAACCCCAGGAGAGGAATTGCAGGATCATAGGGTAGGTCCATTTCTAGCCTTCTGAGAGTTCTCCAGACTATTCTCCACAGAGTTTGGACCCATTTATATTCCCACCAGCAGTGTAGGAAGGTTCCTTTATCCCCACAGCTCTCCAACATTTGTTGCTTGTACTTTTTCTAATGTGTGACATTCTCACAGGGGTGAAGTGCTATCTCATTGTTGTCTTTATTTGAATTTCTCTGATAATTAATGGCTTGGAGCACTTTTCATGTGTTTCTCGGCCTCTTGGATCTCTTTTTTTTTTTTATGGCTGCATGTCTATTTCTCCTTAAGACAATGGATTGGTTCGTTAAAGAGTTGAATTAGTATAAGCTCATGAATAGTCTTTCTAGTCAGAAGTCTTTTGGACTTGGAAACACTTTTGAGTCTGTTCTTTTTTTTTAATAATTTATTTCTTTATTGGGGAATTAATGCTTTACATTCAACAGTAAATACAATAGTTTGTACATGCATAACATTCCCCAGATTCCCATTTAACAATACAACCCCCACTATGTCATTCATCATCTTTCATGGACCTGTATTCTCCCCACCCACCCACCCACCCCAGAGTCTTTTACTTTGGTGTAATACTCCAATTCCATTTCAGGTTCGACTTGTGTTTTCTTTTCTAATCTTTTTTTTCAAATTGTATTATAGGACTATTGTAATCAAAACTGCTTGGTAGTGGAACATGAATAGACACACTGACCAGTGGAATAGAATTGAGAGTCCAGAAATAAGCCCCCACACCTAGGGACATCTAATCTGACAAACTTGCCCAGACTATTAAATGGGGAAAGCAGAGTCTCTTCAACAAATAGTGTTGGAAAAAATGGGTTGAAACATGCAGAAGAATGAAACTGAACCACTATATTTCACCAAACACAAAAGTAAATTCCAAATGGATCAAGGACTTGGATGTTAGACCAGAAACTATCAGATACTTAGAGGAAAATATTGGGAGAACTCTTGTCTGCATAAATTTTAAAGACATCTTCAAGTAGCCCTTTTTAATGGTAATTTCTGTGGTGGTGGCACATCAGGGGACAGCTCAGGTCCTAGGGTCTGAATTAAAGTTTTAACTTATTTATTGTTGTTTGAGTAAGCTCAGATAGCACCAGAATTTTACAAAATGTTTGCAGATTTACATATAATGTATGTATTTCCACATTAAGAAAGTTAGAAGAGAAATCCATCAAATATTTGATTGTTTGGACATACTTGTGTACTTTCTATCTAGCTTTAGACTACTCCTCCATTTTAAATAAACCCTACACCACAGGTGCACCTTTATGGCTTCAGCTACTAGAACACATATATTTAGAAAGCAGTGTTGTTTGAATTAAGGAACAGAGATAGGGAGATACTGCAACAGTTGTATAAACATCTTACTTATTAGAGGCCTCAGGCTTGATCCCAAATAAAACCAATAGTGCTCTGGTCAAAGTAAATAAACATAAAAACAAGAATAATATTTTGCAACCAGAGATTGCTCAGCTGGTAGAACATCAGATTTGCTTGTATGTTCCAGTTTGATCCCTAGTGCTAGTGCTACATGTTTAGAATGATACTGTGGCTATCTCTCTATCTCTTCATCTATCTATCTATCTTTTGCCCCCAGGGTTATTGCTGGGGCTCAGTACCTGCACTACAAATCCACTGCTCCTTGAGACTGTTTTTTTCCCTTTTGTTGCCCTTGTTATTTATCGTTGTTATTGCTGCCATTGTTGTTGGATAGGACAGAGAGAAATCGAGAGAGGAAAGGAAGAAAGGGGGGGAGAGAAAGATAGACACCTGCAGACCTGTTTCACCACTTGTGACTCGACTCCTGCTGCAGGTGAGGAGCCAGGGGCTTGAACTGGGATCCTTATGCTGGTCCTTGCGCTTCACACTATGTGCACCTAACCTGCTGCACTACCGCCTAACCCCCCCATAATAAATGCAATTAATCCTTAAAAATGAATAAAGCTAAGAAGGGGCTAGGCAGTGGCACACCGGGTTAAGCTCACACACTAGGGTGTGAAAAGACCTGTGTCCAAGCCCCTGGTCCCCACCTGCAGGGGGAAAGCTTTATAAGTAGTGAAGTAGAGCTACAGATTATCTGTTTCTTTCCCTCTATGTCTCCTGCTAAGTTTCTCTGTCTCTATCCAATAATAAATAAATACAATTTTTAAAATGACTTTAATTTAAAAAAAGAATAGATGGTCATTTATGAGTTTTCAGTTACTAAAATTTTTAGAAACCATTGAAGCTTTCACAAAATGTAATTTTAATATGTAGTATGATAAATGCATTCACTTTGTACAATTCCAAATCAGTCTTGGCTATGAAAATCACTCAGAAACAGAAGATGAAACTTTCTGGCTTTAGGTTTGACTATTTTCTGTGAGATTGTAGTTTAGAGTATGGTCACTTCTCATATATTTTTTTCTCTGAAAGTTAATGAAAATCCCCTGGATATAGTGTCATTAATCTTTGGAAAAGAAACAATTAGAGCAACATTTAACATACCAGACGTGATTGCTATATATGACAATGATTAGAAATAGTCTAGAAATGCCTACCTACCTGATGTCATAGAGATAACAAAATCCTGCAATTTAGCCCTTCGTGTGAAGTGGGATAAAGATTTATTTCATTCAATAGTGCAAGGTCTGAGGAGAGGGTTATTTTCCCCCCTTGAAAGCATTTTGTTCCTCTTTCCTTCATTGGCTCCTTTTATATTCCTGTGGCGGGGCTACAGTTTGAAATTATGTGACTCAAATCTCAGTCTCATCTTCTCAGTCTCTGCCTCTAGATTATTGCTGTGTTTCAGTGCCTGAAGGAGGAATTCGCCATTCCTTGTGGCCATTTCTTTTTCCATTTCTCTCTCTCTTCTTTTTTTTTTTTTAATTTTTTATTTAAGAAAGGATTAGTGAACAAAAGCATAAGGTAGGAGGGGTACAACTCCACACAATTCCCATCACCCAATCCCCATAACCCACCCCCTCCCATAGTAGCTTTCCCATTCTCTATCCCTCTGGGAGCATGGACCCAGGGTCGTTGAGGGTTGCAGAAGGTAGAAGGTCTGGCTTCTGTAATTGCTTCCCCGCTGAACATGGGCGTTGACTGGTCGGTCCATACCCCCAGTCTGCCTCTCTCTTTCCCTAGTAGGGTGTGTCTCTGGGGAAGCTGAGTTCCAGGACACATTGGTGGGGTCTTCAATCCAGGGAAGCCTAGCCAGCATCCTGGTGGCATCTGGAACCTGGTGATTGAAAAGAGAGTTAACAGATGAAGCCAAACAATTTGTTGAGCAATCATGGATCCCAAGCTTGGAATAGTGGAGAGGAAGTGTTAGGGAGGTACTCACTGCAGACTCTAGTGTAATCCTGCTTTCAGTTATATATTTTGCAGTAGTTTATGGATACGTGTGCACATAAGCTCTCTCTCACAGAAACTGGTGTATATCTAGGTTATGGGACTTTGTTAGAAAGTGAACTACCTGAGATGAAATTAGAGTGTACTATAAAAGGAAAGGTCTCACCCGAGTAATGAAGCTGAAGGGTTGTCATTCCACACGTGAAGTCTCTGGATACAGTCTGAGGTGAAGCATGTTGAGATGGCAATCGTTGCTTTGGTTAGGTTGTGATCGGCGGATGCAATATTATTTGGTTTGAATTGGGAGATGCATACGGGAAAGTGGGCCCTATCCAAGGGTGCCAGGACTGAGGGAAGTAGGGGCTCTATAGTGAAGATGTGAGGTTCCTGCTGTCTTAGGGTTCAAAAAGACAGTCAATAGTTAATATTATCATCACATTATTTGTTAATTGGGTTAACTTTGAAAAGTCCCTTTGTTGTGGTTTGCTGTACAGAACCCAGTATCTTGTATATAGCTGTGCTATTGGAAGCTTCTAATCTACTTGGTCTAGGCTTTTGAGAGAGTGTGCATATCAAATACGTAGCTTATATATTAAAAAGATTCAGTTTGTGTTTTGAGAAACTTTGAGACATACAATTGATTTCCCCCTCTCATATTAATTAACTACTGATTTATATGTCTACATTTTGCTAGGAGTGTACATAAACACCATTCCCACCACCAAAGGACTGTGACCCATCCCTCCCGCCCACTCCCACCCCCCACTGGCCCAGGAAGCTACATGTCTACCCCTCACCACTGGGTTTTTACTTTGGTGCCCTACTTACAATTTGATCAGGTCCTGCTTTTAGTTTCCCTTTCAGATCTTCTAAGTCAGCTTCTGTTGATGAGTGGGATCATCCCATACTCATCTTTATCTTTCTGACTTAGTTCACTTAACATAATTCCTTCTAGCTCTGTCCAAGATGGGTCAGAGAAGGTGGGTTCATTGTTCTTGATAGCTGCATAGTATTCCATTGTGTATATATACCACAGCTTTCTCAGCCACTCATCTGTTGTTGGGCACCTGGGTTGCTTCCAGGTTTTAGCTATTATGAATTGTGCTGCTATGAACATAGGAGTATACACCTCTTTTTGGTTGGGTGTTATGGAGTCCTTGGGGTATAACCCCAGGAGAGAAATTATTGGGTCATATGGAAGGTCCATGTCTAGCCTTCTGAGAGTTTTCCAGACTGCTCTCCACAGAGGCTGTACCAATTTACATTCCCACCAGCAATGTAAAAGGGTTCCTCTGTCCCCACAACCTCTCCAGCATTTGTTGCTGCTGTCCTTTTTGATGTATTCCATTCTTACAGGAGTGAGGTGGTATCTTAGTGTTGTCTTAATTTGCATTTCTCTGACAATCAGTGACCTAGAGCAGTTTTTCATATGTTTGTTAGCCTTTTGGATCTCCTCTGTGGTGAATGTTTTGTTCATATCCTCTGCCCATTTTTGGATGAGGTCATTTGCTTTTTTGGTGCTAAGTTTGCTGAGCTCTTTATATATTTTGGTGATTAGTTTCTTGTCTAATGTATGGCATGTGAAGATCTTCTCCCATTCTGTGAGGGGTCTCTCTGTTTGTTTAATAGTTTCTTTGGATGTGCAGAATCTTTTCAATTTGATGTAGTCCCATTGGTTTGTTTTTGCTTTAGTCTTCCTTGCAATTGGGTTTGATTCATCAAAGATGTCCTTGAGGTGTAGGTGGGAAAGTGTTTTACCAATGTTTTCCTCTAAGTATTTGATTGTTTCTGGTCTGACATCTAGGTCTTTGATCCATTTGGAGTTGATTTTGGTTTCTGGTGAGATAAAGTGGTTCAGTTTCATTCTTCTGCATGTTACAACCCAGTTTTCCCAGCACTATTTATTGAAGAGAGCCTCCTTTTTTCATTTAATCCTTTGGGCTCCCTTATCAAAGATTAGATGTCTATAGTTGTGGGGATTTATTTCTTGGCTTTCAATTCTGTTCCACTGGTCTGTGTGCCTATTTCTGTCCCCAGTACCATGCTGTTTTGATGATGATGGCTTTATAATATAGTTTAAGGTCATGGAGTGTGATGCCTCCATTTCTGTTTCTTTTCCTCAAGATGGTTTTGGCAATTCTAGGTGTTTTCTGTTTCCAGATAAATGATTGTAGTATTTGTTCTATTCTCTTAAAGAAGCTTGGTGGAACTTTAATGGGTATTGCATTAAATTTGTATATGGCTCTAGGGAGAATATTCATTTTGATGATATTTATTCTTCTAATCCATGAACATGGGATATCTTTCCATTTCTGGTATCAGTTTCTATTTCCTTGAGTAGCTTCTCATACTTTTCAGCATACAAGTTTTTCACTTCTTTGGTCTACTTTATTCCTAGTTATTTTATTGATTTTGCTGAAACAGTAAAGGGGAGTGATTTCTGGATGTCTTCTTCTTCAGATTTAATGTTTGTATAAAGAAATGCCACTGATTTTTGTACATTGATTTTGTAGCCTGATACCGTGCTATATTGTCTAATAACTTCCAGTAATTTTCTGCTGGATTCTTTAGGTTTTTCTATGTATACTATCATATCTTCTGCAAATAGTGAGAGCTTGACTTCTTCCCTTCCAATCTGTATTCCTTTGATCTCTTTCTCTTGCCTGATTTCTATGGCAAGAACTTCCAATACTATGTTGAAGTGTAACGGTGACAGTGGACAGCCCTGTCTAGTCCCCAATCTGAGGGGGAATGCTTTCAGCTTCTGTCCATTGAGTAAGATGTTGGCTGTAGGTTTACTATATATAGACTCCACTATCTTGAGGAATTTCCCATCTATTCCCATTTTTTGTAGAGTTTTGAGCATGAATGGGTGTTGGATTTTGTCAAAGGCTTTCTCTGCATTTATTGAGATAATCATGTGGTTTTTGGCTTTGCTTTTATTGATGTTGTGAATGACATTGATTGACTTACGGATGTTGAACCAGCCTTGCATTCCTGGGATGAATCCCACTTGGTCATGATGAACAATCATTTTGATATGTTGCTGTATCCGGTTGGCCAAGATCTTATTTAATATTATGGCATGTATGTTCATCAGAGATATTGGTCTGTAGTTTTCCTTTTTTGTTCTGTCACTGTCAGCTTTTGGTATCAGGGTGATGTTGGCTTCATAGAAGGTGGAAGGGAGTATTCCTGTTTCTTCAATCTTATGGAAAAGCTTAAGAAGTATGGGTACTAACTGTTTCCTGAAAGCTTTGTAGAATTCGTTTGTGAAGCCATCTGGTCCAGGACTTTTGTTGTTGGGGAGATTCTTAATAACGGTTTCAATTTCTTTGTGATTGGTGCATTTAGATTTTGTAGTTCTTCTTGCTTCTTTTTTGGAAGGGCATATGCTTCTAGGAATTGTTCTATTTCTTCCAGATTCTCTAGCTTGGTGGCGTATAATTCTTTATAGAAGTTTTGCAGGATTCTCTGCATTTCTATGGTGTCAGTTGTGATATCTCCTGCATCGTTTACAATTCTATTAATTTGAGTCTTCTCTCTTTTTTGTTTGGTGAGTCTGGCTAGGGGTTTGTCAATTTTGTTTAATCTTTCAAAGAACCAACATTTGGCTTCATTGATCTTTTGTATGGTTCTTTTATTTTTGATGTTGTTTATTTCTGCTCTAACAAGGATAGTTGAAATAGACAGTTATGCAAATCTACTATCCACTGTATATTCTAGGGGTGACTAAAGGAGGAAGGGAAGTTGAGCAGAGACACTCGCAGTGAGAGTCCACACTGAGTCAGAATTCTTACCCAAAATAATTCCCAAATGTGTATCAGTGAATTCAAAAAAGCACACTGTTTGGTGGTGTGGGGGCTGGGGGCTGTGGCTTTGTAAGCTGTAGGATTAAGGAAGAAAGGATGAAAAGAATGAGAAAAAGAAAAAAAAGAGAGAGAAAAAAGAAAAAGATAAGAAAAAGAACAGACATAAAAGAGCAGTGAAAGGGTTTTTATTTATTTATTTTTTAAATTATTTAATTAGCTATGTGGGGTGAGTTGGGGGGGGTTGGCTACTTAGAAAGAAAAAAGGCCAGAGGTTTCAGAATGGTATAGACTTAGAATGAATGATACTCCCTGCTGTGACAGGAATCTTGGTAAAGAAAGAAAGAAGCTCAGCAGGGGAGCCTGCTAGGAGCTGGTCCCCAGGGACTGGTTATGGTGGGGAGTTTTCTCATTCCTCTTCCACCAAAGCAAATTATAAAGAAAAATGCAGATCTTAGCTTACGTTCTTATTTGTACTTACCTAGATCCGTTGTTGTTTATGCTAATGTTAAATGGGAAGTATTTAGCACATAGAACTAGTGATTTCCTAAGTTCCTAACATGGTCCCAGGATCACACATAGCAGTAAATACACATGTTTACTTACTGACACTCTTCTTTTTTTTTTGGCATATGCATGTTATTTATTGGACCTTATTACTGCTTTTAGCTATTGTGCTAACACAACATTCCTATAAGGAAATGATATTGTTACAACTGTTTTAAGGATGAAAGAAACATAGGGTTTTCCCTAGAGTATGCAGGAAATAGTTGAGTATGGAATTTGGATCCATGTGGGCTCCAAAGTACTATAGTAGTATTATACTGACACTACTCTAGTCACATTAAAAGTGAAAGCAAATAACCTCATTCAAGTTAGTGATTTTTTAAAAAATTTTTTAATATTTATTTTATTTATTTATTCCCTTTTGTTGCCCTTGTTGTTTTATTGTTGTAGTTATTAATGTTGTTGTCGTTATTAATGTTGTGTAGTTATTAATGTTGCTGCCAAAAATGGGCAGAGGAAATGAACAAAACATTCACCACAGAGGAGATCCAAAAGGCTAACAAACATATGAAAAACTGCTCTAGGTCACTGATTGTCAGAGAAATGCAAATTAAGACAACACTAAGATACCACCTCACTCCTGTAAGAATGGCATACATCAAAAAGGACAGCAGCAACAAATGCTGGAGAGGATGTGGGGACAGAGGAACCCTTTTACATTGCTGTTGGGAATGTAAATTGGTACAGCCTCTGTGGAGAGCAGTCTGGAAAACTCTCAGAAGGCTAGACATGGACCTTCCATATGACCCAATAATTTCTCTCCTGGGGTTATACCCCAAGGACTCCATAACACCCAACCAAAAAGAGGTGTGTACTCCTATGTTCATAGCAGCACAATTCATAATAGCTAAAACCTGGAAGCAACCCAGGTGCCCAACAACAGATGAGTGGCTGAGAAAGCTGTGGTATATATACACAATGGAATACTATGCAGCTATCAAGAACAATGAACCCACCTTCTCTGACCCATCTTGGACAGAGCTAGAAGGAATTATGTTAAGTGAACTAAGTCAGAAAGATAAAGATGAGTATGGGATGATCCCACTCATCAACAGAAGCTGACTTAGAAGATCTGAAAGGGAAACTAAAAGCAGGACCTGATCAAATTGTAAGTAGGGCACCAAAGTAAAAACCCAGTGGTGAGGGGTAGACATGTAGCTTCCTGGGCCAGTGGGGGGTGGGAGTGGGCGGGAGGGATGGGTCACAGTCCTTTGGTGGTGGGAATGGTGTTTATGTACACTCCTAGCAAAATGTAGACATATAAATCAGTAGTTAATTAATATGAGAGGGGGAAATCAATTGTATGTCTCAAAGTTTCTCAAAACACAAACTGAATCTTTTTAATATATAGGCTATGTATTTGATATACGGACTCTCTCAAAAGCCTAGACCAAGTAGATTAGAAGCTTCCAATAGCACAGCTATATACAAGATACTGGGTTCTGTACAGCAAACCATAACAAAGGGACTTTTCAAAGTTAACCCAATTAACAAATAATGTGATGATAATATTAACTATTGATTGTCTTTTTGAATCCTAAGACAGCAGGAACCTCACATCTTCACTATAGAGCCCCTACTTCCCCCAGTCCTGGAACCCTTGGATAGGGCCCACTTTCCCGTATACATCTCCCAATCCAAACCAAATAATATTGCATCCGCCGATCACAACCTAACCAAAGCAACGATTGCCACCTCAACATGCTTAACCTCAGACTGTATCCAGAGACTTCACGTGTGGAATGACAACCCTTCAGCTTCATTACTCGGGTGAGACCTTTCCTTTTATAGTACACTCTAATTTCATCTCAGGTAGTTCACTTTCTAACAAAGTCCCATAACCTAGATATACACCAGTTTCTGTGAGAGAGAGCTTATGTGCACACGTATCCATAAACTACTGCAAAATATATACCTGAAAGCAGGATTACACTAGAGTTTGCAGTGAGTACCTCCCTAACACTTCCTCTCCACTATTCCAAGCTTGGGATCCATGATTGCTCAACAAATTGTTTGGCTTCATCTGTTAACTCTCTTTTCAATCACCAGGTTCCAGATGCCACCAGGATGCTGGCTAGGCTTCCCTGGATTGAAAACCCCACCAATGTGTCCTGGAGCTCAGCTTCCCCAGAGACACACTCTACTAGGGAAAGAGAGAGGCAGACTGGGGGTATGGACCGACCAGTCAACGCCCATGTTCAGCGGGGAAGCAACTAAAGAAGCCAGACCTTCTTCCTTCTCCAACCCTCAACGACCCTGGATCCATGCTCCCAGAGGGATAGAGAATGGGAAAGCTACCATGGGAGGGAGTGGGTTATGGGGATTGGGTGGTGGGAATTGTGTGGAGTTGTACCCCTCCTACCTATGCTTTTGTTCACTAATCCTTTCTTAAATAAAAAATTTAAAAAAAAATTATTTTTCAGTTCAAAAAAAAAAAATTTTTAATATTTATTTTATTTATTTATTCCCTTTTGTTGCCCTTGTTGTTTTATTGTTGTAATTATTAATGTTGTTGTCGTTGTTTGATAGGACAGAGAGAAATGTAGAGAGGAGGGGAAGACAGAATGGAGGAGAGAAAGATAGACACCTGCAGACCTGCTTCACCGCCTGTGAAGTGACTCCCCTGCAGGTGGGGAGCCGGGGTTCGAACCGGGATCCTTATGCCGGTCCTTGTGCTTTGCGCCACCTGTGCTTAACCCTCTGCGCTACAGCCCGACTCCCAAAAAGCCTTTTTTTTTTTAACCTTACTGAAGGACCAGCTTCTGGGAAGTACAGGTTTTGAACCTGAAAACACTGTCTGCCTCTGCCTGTCTCTGAGTCCACTGGAGGAGCCACTGCCCCAGCCAGACCTTGTGTCAAGTTAGTGATTTTTGTAATAATTTTTTTAATATTTATTTATTCCCTTTTGTTGCCCTTGTTGATTTTTATTGCTGTAGTTATTATTATTGTTGTTGTTATTGATGTCATCGTCGTTGGATAGGACCGAGAGAAATGGAGAGAAAAGGGGAAGACAGAGAGGGGGAGAGAAAGAGAGACACCTGCAGACCTGCTTCACCGCCTGTGAAGCGACTCCCCTGCAGGTGGGGAGCTGGGGACTTAAACTGGGATCCTTGAGCCCCTCCTGGTGCTTTGCACCACCTGTGCTTAACTTGCTGTGCTACCGCCCTACTCCCCAAGTTAGTTATTTTAATGTTCAGAACTTAAATGTGTTCTGAGAATGTTTTATTAGAAAAAGTTTTAATTTTAAAAATCAAAGGAAGAGGAAGAGAAGATGTAATTTACTTATAGTATACCTTATTTGCCTAATAAAGTTGCAATTAATGTTGTCCATAAAGTGTAGATTGAATATTAATTTATGAATATTTTCTATTCAGTGCTAAGTCAGAGGACATTTAGGAGGACATTTAGGACATGTAGGAGGGCATTTAGCGGAGGTTATTTTGCATAATTTTTAAAACCCTTATATTTACTATATTTCCTTTCATATATAATTTAATGAACTATATAATCGTACTATGTATATAGACTGGGCAGTGGTGTAGACCACCACATATTACTATGTGCCAGAAACCAGGTTCAAGCCCTGGATTCCCATCTGCAGGGTGGCAACTGACAAATGATGAAGCAGGTCTTCAGGTGTCTATCTGTCTCTTTTCTTCTCTATCTCTTTCTTCTCTCTCAGTTTCTCTGTATCCTGTCAAATAAAATGGTAAAAAAAAGGGGGGTTACCTCCTGGAGTGATGGATACTATGCCAATACCAAGCCCCAGCAATAACCCTGGTAGAGATATTTATCTATGTATTTATGTATGAATTGTTTATGTTATTTATTCAGATAACTGAATATTAAATAGGTTTGTTTTATTTTTAATATATTTATAAAATGGAAATACTGACAAGACCATAGGATAAGAGGGGTACAGTTCCACACAATTCCCACCACCAGAGCTCCGTATCCCATCCCCTCCCTTGATAGCTTTCCTATTCTGTATCCCTCTGGGAGCAAGGACTCAGGATCATTATGGGGTGCAGAGATGGAAGGTTTTTTAAATGGGTTTTAGATAGTTTTTTTAAATGTTTATTTAATTTGAATAGAGACAGAGAAATTGAGAGGGAAGGGAGAGACAGAGAGGGAGATAGGAAGAGAAACATCTGCAACCCTGCTTCACCACTTGTGTAGCTTCCCCCTTGCTGGTGAGGACTGGGACCTGAACCTGGGTCCTTGCACATGGTTACATGTGAGCTTTACTAGATTTTCCAACACTAGGCCCAATATTGAATATGTCTTAAAAGCTTATGAAACATTCTCTGTTTCCAAGAAACTTCCTATCTAATGATTATAATACACATATATACGATGAATTGTACTATAATATCAACCAACCAGAAAGATTAACTGCTGTTTTGTGATGAGCTTGTTCACAATTTATGTTCTGCTAGGGACTGTGTAATTTCCTGAGTACTAAACTGGAACTGTGTCAATCTTCCAAGAGCTAACTAAGTTTTAGTAAGTAAACCATCTTAGCTAAATTCCTAAGAGAGGAACATAAAACCAAAGCAGCATTTGATGGTACCTTAATGGAAAGTATTTGGGACTTAAAATTATTCCTAGAAAATTTTGGAATATATATCCCAAAGTATTTAAATAGTGCTAATGCATATATAGTTCCCTCCTTTCCCAGGGAATTCACTCCACTCAGTCTGTTAATAGAATATGTTTTTGATATCCAAAAGATTTGTTTCCTGGTATTAGCACTTATAGGCCTTAATAAATAATAAATATTACAAATTTTATTTTACATTATTCCATTTTTGCATTTGACGAAATTTATTTAACTGTAAGCTTATACATTCATTTATCCATTTCTATTGAGGCATAGTTTATATATACCCTTGTATAAATTTAGAGATATTGTACTGCTTTATGCATTCTTCTTATGAGTTACAAAAAGTACCATTATACAAACATTAAATAGGTTGACAATTGCAAAGAAGTAGTTTTTCTCAGGATATACCGTAATAATCTAGACTTCAGCATTTGTTTACCTTCTCCAAAATGTTTTCAGACTGAGTTCACTACTTTTCTATCTTGGCCTATTGATACTTGTTTTTTTTTTTTAATTCATTGTTTGATAATAGCACTGATAAAACATTTCTTAATGATTTCATAGTTAGCCTTTATTTACCTTTCAGAAACAATCAGAGATATAAATTAATATGTCAGTAAGTATTTGGGTATATTGAGATGGCTGAATTATTTTAATCTTCAGCTATTGTTATTTTTTGTTTGTTACTGGACATTACTAGGTTATATCCAACTTTAACCTTTAGATGGCAGCATTTCAGAACACACATGTACACGCGCGCGCACACACATATTTGTCACCATTTAAACAAATAAAATGAATCATAAGTCTTCATAAGAGGGATTTTAGGATTCATTATACTTTTTATGTAGATTCAGAGTAACCCATTCTCAAGTCATAGCACAATATCATAACTCTAGGTTACTTTCCTATGCACAGAATACTGCTTTACTACTATAAAAATTCCATCATTATGTTTATTGATATTTGTCCAGTGCTGCTACTTCCATCAAATTAAGGAGTCTTTTAAATGGTTATTCCTAAGGTAAATTTGTCCTCAGCTTATTCCCAATTTTAATAAATTCTGACTAATTAGGTATATCTGAAAATTCTTCTGAAGTATTAGAGATAAAAGGATATCTCATTGTCAGTAATTTATTCATTTAAAAGTTACTTCACATCAATGTATAGTTAGAGATGAAAGGAGGAAATACTGTTTAAAAACTGATTCATAATAAGGATTCTGGTGAATAGTCCATTTTAGATTTATCTAGAATAATCATGACAAAAAGAATGTTTTAAAAAAATGCACTTTGAATTCTGAAGTGTCACTAGGTAATATCTTAACAGGAAGTACCTAGGGCTTGCAATTATTACTAAAAGACTTTGCTAAACATATAACCATGCCAAAGGAATTTAGATGATAGCAATAGATAATTATTTCAATTCTATAAAATTTTTAATCATAAAGGGCATATTTTTATGTATTTGAAAACAACTGATATCAACTGCACTCTAATCTATCATTTCAATTTTTTGGACAAATAATTTTATTTCACTATATATGTACTTAATCAAGATCAGGCCATATATATAGCAAACTTCACTAAAAGATGAAGGAATGACTATTATTTAGTGGAACTGAGCATTCAATATTTATAACAAGAGCACATTAATCTTTCTAAAATGACTACTATTTTATGGCTATGCAGATTTTCATTATATTAAAGTTTAAGTTTTACTTGTTTTTCCCCATTAAAATTTTAATATAAATAAGAAAATCTTTTAGTATAATTTTTAAAAAAATACTTCTGTTTTCTCTGATCCTTGCACAATATGAGAAAGCTCCCATATATTTTCCCTGATTTAATTCAGGGAATTTTGTTCAGAACATTTTATTAAGTGCTTATTAAATTATAAGAGACATGAAATTTCAAATAAATTATACCAGTTTTATATTTTATATATGTATGTATTTTATGTCTGTTCTTATTAAATTCATTAATTTGCCTAAAATATTAGTTTCTTGAAACTGAAGAGTTTGCAGTTAATAACATTGATTGCTAGAAAAGCATAAACAACTACATAGTAAGAAAAGAATAGACATTGTCAAAGATATAGAAATGTTTCTATTTCTCATTTCAGTGCCAGCTGTGTATATTAATAAAAACTTACAAAGTACATAAAACTCCAAATATAGAGGAATGAATAATCCATTAACTTATGTTAGGAAGTATGTACACTTTCATGAACACTTAATGAGTGACCACTTAATGGCTGTTTAACTTCTTTCAGGACTCTTCATTTGTATGAACTATTCAACATGATTTAAGCAAAAGAGATTTCTTATCTATTGAAAAACTGGTTTTTGATTTCTCTTATTTTTTTAAAGTTGATTTATAGGGTCAGGAAATGGTATGAGTAGAGTATGGTAGAGTATATCCTAACTGGATATGAGGCTGAGTTGGAGCCCCAACACCATATATGTGCACCGTGAACAGCACTGAGTACAATCAGAGGAGGAAATTAGTAGGAGTTAATATGATGGGTAGAATTGCACAGTGGTGTATATATATATATTATTTCCCTTTTGTTGCCCTTGTTGTTTTTTATTGTTGTTGTTGTTACTATTGTTGTTGTTATTGATGCCATCATTGTTAGATAGGACAGAGAGAAATGGAGAGAGGAGGGGAAGACAGAAAGGTGGAGAGAAAGATAGACACCTTTAGACCTACTTCACTTGTGAAGCAACACCCCTACAGGTGGGGAGCTGGGGGCTCGAACAGGGATACTTATGCGGGTCCTTGAGCTACTGCCCGACTCCCACACTGTGGTATCTTTTCAAAGGCTATCCCTTGCTTTCTTTTAATCTTTAAATAAGAGAATGCAAATATTATATTGGAGGATATGTTCAGCAGAAGTGTCACATATATACAAGCCCTAGGTTCATTTCCCAGTACTACAATGAAAAAAAAAAAAAAAAAGGTCATCAAGCCAGCAGCCAGCAAATTAGCTCACCTGGTTAGGGCCCCTGCTTTGTCATGTGTGTAACCCAGGTTCTAGTTATGTCCCTAGCATATTGGAGGGAGCTTCATCCCTCTGTTTTTCTGTCTCTACCTCTTATCTGAAAAAGTCTGTTTGGAACAGTGAAACTACGATGCCAACAATGGGGGAAAAAAGATTGCTGAGGGAAACAAGGATCATAAGTGTTTTATTTTTTAAAACTGGACTTTTATTGATTGGAAGCTATGAACAGAAGCAATATTTCTTTCTTCATCAGGCAAGTGCTGTGAGCGTGGAAGGTTAATAGGATTGCACTCTATTCCATGGTGAATGGATCTAGGGCATGTAGTTTAACACTGTCATAGCCCAAAGTTTTAAAGTGCTATTCTTTCTAAAGTTATTTAAAAGGCATGCTGAAAATTGGGTTTTTTATTTTTACATGTTTAGTATCAAATCGTTAGTCTTTTCCATAAATTATAAGGTCAACACTGAAAACCCAGCCTTCGTAATGTCTCTGCTGTACTTTACAAGCACCAATATTTGCCTCTCATTCTTAGGACAGATTTATTAGGACTCTTCATGATTTCATCCAAGCCTGTCCTTCCAGCTCATCTGGGATATTTTATCCCCCACTTCATATCCTTTTACTCCATATTTTTCTTAGTGTTGATAATGTAGTGTGGTATCATTTTTATTAAATGTCTATGCTTACCTGGGTACCTCCTTCTCATTTATCAGGACTCTCTTTGTCACAATGTATTCCTACAGAAAAGTTTCCCAGACTGCCTAGCAGTGCACAGCTCAACATTCTATGACATCTTCTTTTTGTGTTTCAAAGCACCTAGCATAAAACATTGTAATCCTTTATTAGTTGTCAAGCATTTACTTCCCTGAGGTCAAGAACAGTGTTCTTTGTTCAGTTCTAAGCACAGTGATGGTGTATATATATGCAGTTAGTATATATGTTGAATGGATGAACTATTCAACTTATTTATTTCACCTCTGAGTATGGTGTACAAGGCACTATGCTATAAAACACAAAGGTGACTGAGATACATTTTTTCTCTTCATGCAGTTTTCTATTTAGGACATGAAAGGACTTGTGGATCAGTCATAACACAAAATCAATTACAAGGCAACATTGTAGGGACCATAAAGAGTAAATAATGAAAGAATGATCAACATTTAATCTCAGTGACTAAAGTCAAAGAGTCTTTAAAGATTAGAGTTCATTGTAGAAAATTTTGATTAGTGATTACAAGGCAATACTCTTTAATAGATAAGTTTCAACTGGATTTTTGATAAGTGAATAAAATATGACTATATTTACTGTGTGTTTTAGTTTAAAGTAGTAAAACATTTATCATATTCATGTATTTCATACCAAAGTCACCAAACTATATATATTTAGTATTATCATAATTATAGTTATATTTTGTTAGGCAAGTTACTCTTATACTTTGCATGCACAGGTCTATGATTATAATAATCTGTTCCTAATTTCTTGTGTGAAATCTATGAATCCTTTTATGTGCACTATTGGATCCTCTTAAGTGTTGATAAACTATATCCATTAGCAACCTGTAATGTTCTCTTAAAGGTTATTTGACTCTGACTTAGAAATGTTACTCTCCATTCATTTCAAAAGTATTTCTCTAATGTTTTTTTTTCTAAACGTAAGACATAAAATGGATCTTATTTTCTCTGAAAATTATGGATATTATCAGTAATTGCTCTATTACCACAAGAAAAAAATATATTTAGTTTGAAAATCCCAAGGTATTTCAAAAAATCATTTGAAGTAGTGATTCAATATTGGTAATGTATGTAGTTTGCATACAAATAATAGTTATTATACTTCATGTATAACATTTAAGCCACAGGATACTGAAGTCCTCATTTCCTGTTGTTATTTTACATGTAAATGTGGTACTGTTCTATCTGAAGAGCTACAAATTTCCATTTTATTATATTAGACATTAGAATGATAATGCTTTAGATAGATTTTTTTCAAATTATTATTTATTTTTTAAATCATTTTATGGGAGGTTAATGGATTTTGAAAGTATTAAAAACAATTCTTTATGCATTCGTCATGTTGCATCATCTTACTTCGTCTATAATATGCTATACAATTATGTCTGTAAATTGAAGATTACTTTACGACTGAAAATCATCCCATCCTTTTTTATTTTTACTTAATGACTTTAGTGGTTCACAGACTCATCCTTTGTCCTGTGACATGCCAAGCTTCAACTATGATAGTTTAGACACATTTAAAAGTATTATATAGGGAGTCTGGTAGTAGCACAGCAGGTTAAGCGCACATGGCACAAAGTGTAAAGACCAGCATGAGGATCCCAGTTTGAGCCCCTGGCTCCCCATCTGCAGGGGAGTCACTTCACAGGAGGTGAAGCAAGTCTGCGGGTGTCTATCTTTCTCTCCCCTTCACTGTCTTCCCCTCCTCTCTCCATTTCTCTCTGTCCTATCCAACAATGAGGACATCAATAACAACAACAATAATAACTACAACAATAAAACAACAAGGGCAACAAAAGGAAATAAATAAATATTTTTAAAAGTATTATATAAATTATTTCAGATATTTTCTGTGGTAAACAGACTTTCTCCACTTGCCTTTACTATGAACAAATTTATTCAACACCTAAAAAGGTTTAACAAATAATGATATTTTGATTAAAGAAATACTGATAGTTCGGGAGTCGGGCTGTAGTGCAGCAGGCTAAGCGCAGGTGGCGCAAAGCACAAGGACCGGCATAAGGATCCCGGTTCGAACCCCGGCTCCCCACCTGCAGGGGAGTCGCTTCACAGGCGGTGAAGCAGGTCTGCAGGTGTCTATCTTTCTCTCCTCCTCTCTGTCCTCCCCTCCCTCTCTCCATTTCTCTCTGTCCTATCCAACAACAACAATAATAATAACTACAACAATAAAACAACAAGGAAAATAAAAGGGAATAAATAAATAAAATAAATATAAAAAAAATTTTAAAAAAAGAAATACTGATAGTTCATCTATCAGTATTCATGGAAACATGTCTGCTTTGCTATGTGTGTGACCCAGGTTCAAGCTCCCTCTTGTTATCTCTATCTCTGCCTCTCCCTTTCTAGCTGAAAAAAATAAGCCTAGATAATGCAAATATAATGGTATTCAAGGAGATCGAGTGTTGATTTCCCAGGAAGGTCATTGTAGTCCACAAACTGACTTCTGTTAGTGGTTTTTTTAATTCAGATGTAAAGGCTCAGTGAGCAAAAGAAATGTTTGATGGCACATTTATCTTTGTCGTGTACTCTATGAAACTGTTCATGTAGAAAGGCACATAAAAGAAATGACTTTTTATTTTATTTTATTTTTTATATTTGAGAGGACAAAGAGAAATTGACAGAGGAGGGGGAGGGGGAGAGAGAAAAAGACAGCTAAAGCACCACTTCCTGCTCATGGAACTTCCATTTTGCGGGTGAGGACCAAGAGCTTGAACCCAGGTCCTCGTGCATGGTGATGTGTACACTCAACCAGGTGTGCCACAACCCAGCCCCAGGAATGACTTTAATATGATTTCAATATCCTTCTTAATTAACATTATCATCTTTATTTTAGGTAAATGATGAATAGAAAGGCAAACTTCTCAAAGTACTAAAAATAAATCTGATATTTTGTAATCTGTTTTTCTGATATTTCTCCTAAGCTGCTTTTGTAAAAAATTTTCAAATTATACACATGAAAATACAGAGGCAAGATAGCATTAATATATATATATATATATATAAATTAGATTCATATATATATATATATATATGAATCTAATTTATTTACTTATAATTAATGAGCCTTGAAATCAAACATGTTCTATAATTGACATTCTGTCAAGGGCTGTGTATTTAATGCTATATAATGAATAAGAATGACATAATTAAAATAATGTATTTATAATAGGAACATTTAAGTGTTTGGTGTTTTTTACTTGATTTTTTTTCTCTTTTCATTTTAGATAGAAAGTGTTATTTCACAGACAGTTGTCTTAAGTTTTCAATTTCACATATTCAGAAAATATGTGCCTATACACTTTACTCTCCACTGAAGTACCTACTATCCCCCTCTGCCATACTACACCAGGTTCCAACTCCCTTTGAACTCTCCTCCTCTTCCGCATTAATTTTTCTCAGAACTGGTGATGTAGTCCAAGAGTTTGTTCATGATTCAGCTTGACTTTTCACTTGTTTTGGTTCTTAAATGCCACATAGCTTAGATAGATCATTTGCTATCCATCTCTTTCCGCTTATTTCATTTAATATGGCCTCCTCTTGTTCTATTCATGTTGTGGCAAAAAACAAACAAAAAAACAAACAAAATAAAAAAACCAAGATCTCATCTTTTTCTGCAGGTAGGTAACATTCCACTGTTTAGATATATCACACTTCATTTTTCCATACCTTTGTCATTGCTCATTTGACTATCCAGTATTCATCCTTGCTTTGTCCTTTAGTAAATATGGAACCCAGACTTGGCCCCTTTTGGTAAAATGAGACTATGCTTTGGTTTACTTGATCTTCAGAGTATACCAACTTCTTAAGTAGTTTTTTTTAAAAAAATCAATATAGATATTCCTGCAGTTTTTCATTTATGCTTCAGATGCTTTTGAGCTCTCCCTTCATGTTTGCCACCTGGTTAGACACAGAAATGGAGTGAAGAATAAACGAAATGTAGTCCTATTGAACTCAGGAGCAGGTTGGAGTTAAACACTATACTTTTATACAAGTCAATAAAAACTAAAAGTATTAAGAATAAATAAAGTCACAAAATATGTAATCAAAATTGTGGTGTTTCAAAGGCATTCATTAGAAAGGATGCCATGTAATGCAGTGATAGGATGAACTTAAATTATATTGACAGATGATGAGACTTGTTTCTTTAAGAAAGTAAGAGTTGAGAAGCAAGAAAGCCAAATGAAGTGTGAAGCAGAACTCTGTATTCTAGACAGAGGAACAAATTCATAGAGACTTTGTGAGGTATAAAAATACCAAGGAGTCTAGGACTAGTCTGGAATAAACAATGGAGAGAAAGGTAAAGAACTTTAGGGGAATCTGAGACCAGAAAGGAAGGTTTAATCCTAAATACAAGGATAATCTTAAGAGTTAACAAACTTTGAGAGACTATCACAGAGAAGGGAAATGTGTGATAAACATGAGTCATAGATTTATGAATAAGTGAGAGGTCTGACTTTTCCCTCTTTGTTTTGGAAAGATCTCCTTTAATAAAAAAATTAACTAAAATAAAATAGACCCCACCTGCAGGGGGAAAGCTTCACGAGTGGTGAAGCAGTGCTGCAGGTGTCTCTCTGTCTCTTCCTCTCTATCCCTCCCTTCCCTCTCGATTTCTGGCTGTCTCTGCCCAGTAAATAAATAAAGATAATTAATAAAAATGAAAAAATAGAAAAATAAAAAGAGAGAGAGGAAGGGAAAAGAAGGGGTCAGGTAGTGACACACATAGTTGAGCACAGGTTACATTGCTTCAAGAGTGGTGAAGCAGTGCTCCAGGTATTTATTCCCTTTTCACTTTTGGGCTCTCACTGTCTCTGTCCAATACATAGGATGAAATATAGGATGAAATGAAAGGGTTGTCAAGGAGATATTTTGAAGCAAGAATACACATGGAATTTAAGCACCAAAAATGTCTTTTAAGGACTTGAAAGATAGCCCACAGGGAGGATGTGCCTACTGTGTCATAAGCTCTATCCAGGTTCCAGTCCTGTCTCCATTACACTAAAAGAAACTTTGGCACTGTATTATTCTTTGCATTCTCTTCACTCAGTTTCTATCTCAATATCAGAACTGTATCATCTCAGGATGGTGAAATCCAAGTGATAACAAAAACAAATAAACAACCTCAGAAAATGTCACTTAAAAAAGTTTTTGTACTTCTTAGAAATACTCAGACCCCAACTTGTGTAGATCACTGATAAAAACCAATTTCTAATTTTATAGAACTGAAAATATACATGGATATAAAAGTGAATGAACATGTTAAAAATTAGTTAACCATGAAAATAAATAACAGTTCAGGACACTAATAGAGGAACTGATAATATAATAAGTTGTGTAAAATTAGTTAGTTGGATAGACAGTGATTAGTCAGAGCCATTCAGTGGCCAAGGATTTCTTTTGGAATCTTGAAAACCTGAAAGAATTTGAAAGAATAATTTATAATATCTCAGGAATATAGTAATGGGGATTCTCGAAAACAATTATTGAAAGATATTTGAGGGGGGCAGGCAGTAGCACAGTGGGTTAAGTGCACGTGGTGCAAAGCACAAGGATCTGGGTTCTAGACCTTGGCTCCCCACCTACAGTGGGTGAAGCAGGTTTGCAGGTGTCTGTCTTTCTCTCCATCTCTCTGTCTTCCCCTCTTCTCTCTTTATGTCGGGCTAGCTTCGCGAGCAGAGACAGACGACCAGGGACTCATGGCTGGGTGGTACGCAGATAAGTCTTTATTCATGCAGAACGCAGCACAATCTAAACCAAGCTAAGCTAAAACTAAACTAAAAACTAAAACTAAACGAAAAACACAATCCTATATATACTTGCCAAGTAGGGCAGAAACAGGATGTGATGCAGAGAGGGTGGAGCAAAAAGTGACTGGTGCAAATCAGGGTGTACTATAAGAGGGGGCAGAGCAAAAAGACATCATGTATCAGTGGGGATTAAACCAATGCCATGCAGGCATGCTGGTGCTTTAGTTATGTAAATAGAATAGTGTTAAGCAGGGGGGATTAAACCAAATGAAACAGAAGGGGTTTTTAGAAGCAGAATTAGAAGCATACCAACACTCTCAATATCTCTCTGTCCTATAAAACAGCAATGGCAACAATAACAACAAAGGCAACACAATGGGGAAAAATAGCCTCCAGGAACAGTGGATTTATAGTGCAGGCACCAAACCCCAGCAGACTTTTTTTTTTTTCCTCCTCCAGGGTTATTGCTGGGCTCCATGAATTGCCTGCACCATGAATCCACCGCTCCTGGAGGCCATTTTTCGCAGGATTCTCTGGATTTCTGTGTTGTCAGTTGTGATATCTCCTGCATCTTTTACAATTCTATTAATTTGAGTCTTCTCTCTTTTTTTGTTTGGTGAGTCTGGCTAGGGGTTTGTCAATTTTGTTTAATCTTTCAAAGAACCAACATTTGGCTTCATTGATCTTTTGTATGGTTCTTTTATTTTCGATGTTGTTTATTTCTGCTCTAACTTTAGTGATTTCTGTCCTTCTGGTTGCTTTAGGGTTCCTTTGTTCCTCTTCCTCTAAGTCCTTGAGGTGTGCAGCAAGGTCATTCATTTAGGCTTCTTCTTGGTGTTTAATATGTGATTGTATGGCTATAAGTTTCCCTCTCAGTACTGCTTTAGCTGTGTCCCAAATATTTTGATAGGTTGTGTCTTCATTTTCATTAGTTTCCAGGAACATTTGAATTTCCTGTTTGAGTGAGTCTCTGACCCAGTGGTTCTTAAGGAGCATGTTGTTTAGTTTCCAAATTCTATGTCTTTTAATAATTTTCCGTTTGTTGTTAAATGTTAGTTTTACTCCACTGTGGTCTGAGAAGATACTTGGGATCATTTCAGTGCTCTTGAATTTATTGATGCTGTCTTTGTGGCCTAACATGTGGTCTATCCTTGAGTATGTTTTATGTGGATTTGAAAAGAAGGTGTATTCCAGTTTTTTGGGGTGGAGGAGTCTGAAAATGTCCAAGAGGTCTAGTCTGTCAATCTCTTCATTCAATTCTCTTGTATCTTTATTGGTTCTCTGCTTTGTTGATCTGTCTAAGTGTGAGAGTGGGGTATTGAAGTCTCCCACTATTATTGTATTACTATTGATGTATTTTTGAAATTCTTTCAGTAGATGCTTAATGTATTTAGATGGTCCCTCGTTGTGTGCATAGATGTTAATAATTGTTAAGTCTTCTTGGCTGATTGATCCTCTAATCATTATGTAATGTCCTTGCCTATCTTTTATTATTACTTTATTTAATTTAAAATCTATCGTGTCTGAGAGGAGAATGGCTGTTCCTGCCCTTTTTTGTGGACCGTTAGCCTGTATGATAGTTTTCCATCCTTTCACTTTAAGTCTGTGTTTATCTTGTTGTGACAGATGGGATTCTTGCAAGCACCATATGGTTGGGTTATGTTTTCTGATCCATCCCCCCACCCTGTGCCTTTTGATGGGTGAGTTTAAGCCATTGCCATTTATTGATATTATGGATTTAATGTATTGTAGTGCCATTGTTCTAAAAAACAATTTGTTTACTCTGATATATTGCAAGTATTATAGTGATGTTCTTGTTTATAAGAGGTCTTTTAGTACCTCTTTCAGGGCTGGCTTGGTGATGGTTGCCTCCTTTAACTGTTGTTTGTCTAAGAATGTTTTGATCCCTCCATCTAGCTTGAATGAAAGTCTAGCAGGATATATTATCCTTGGTTGAAACCCTTTTTCATTCAGGGCTCGATAGATATCTTGCCACTCCCTTCTGGCTTTTAGAGTTTGAGTGGAGAAATCTGCAGACAATCTTATGGGTTTTCCTCTGTATGTGACTTTTTGTTTCTCTCTTGCAGCCTTTAGGATCCTTTCTTTATCCTTACTTCTTCTCACTGTGACTATGATGTGTCTTGGTGTCTTCAGGTCTGGGTTGATTCTGTTTGGTACTCTCTGGGCCTCTTGAACCTTAATATCCTTTCTGTTATTCAGGTCTGGGAAGTTTTCTTGTATTATTTCCTCTAGAATGTTTGCTTCCCCTTCCTCTTTCTTCCTCTGGCAGGCCAATTATACGAATGTTACTTCTTTTGATATCATCCCATATGTTTCTGTTGTTCTTTTCAGTGTCTCTCAATCTCTTTTTAAGCTCTTTCACCTCTTTCTTAGTTTTCTCTAACTCATCCTCTGTCTGACTAATTCTGTTTTCTGCTTCTGTTAGTCTGCTTTCCCTTGCCTCAGCTTCTTTCTTCATTACAGCTATTTCAGCTTTCAGTTCTCTAATTGCCTCAAGATAATCAGTATTTTCCTTGGGGGTCTCAACTGTTGTTTCCCTAATACTGCCATTCCTTTCCTCCAATGTTGTTTTCATTTCTGTGATTAATAAGTTTATTATTGCTTGCATACTTTTCTTATCTATGGTTACTTCTGGCTGATTTGTGGTTTCTTCTGGGCTCTTGTCTTCATTCATTGGGGTAGCAGTTTTATTTGTTTTTAATCTACCCATTTTTTTATTTATGTGTTTCTCTCTTTTTTTTATGCTCTGTTGTTCCTCAGTTGTTGTGTCTTGAGTACAAGTAACACTGTACTAAATACCTTTATGACAATTGCACTCACCAACCTCAGGAATTACAGTAGCAACTGAAGTAAGTATTGAAGTAGTTTAATCATTACCCAAACAATTTCTCCAGTCCGTGAAAAAATAGTAACCAAATCCCAGTGAAGAAAGAGAAAAGAAAGAGAGGATAGCAAGAATAGACAGTTATGCAAATCTACTATCCAGTGTATATTCTAGGGGTAACAAGAGGGGAAAGGGAACTAGAGCAGAGATACACACATAGAGAGTCCACTCTGAGTCAGATTTGTTCCCCAAAGTAATTCACAAATCCAGAAAGGCAAAGAAGAAAGAAGTGTATGACAAGATTAAAGAAAAAGAGAGAGAGAGAGAGATAAGAGAGATAAAAGGGAGAAGATAAGAAGAGTTGTAATTAAAGAGCAGTGCAAGGAACTTCCCAAATGTGTATCAGTGAATTCAAAAAAAAAACACCCTGTTTGGTGGTATGGGGTATCCTGCTAGGAGCTGGTCCCAGGGACTGCTTATGGAGGATTAGGGGCGGCGGAAAGGATGTATGCTTGAAAATTAAAAGGAAGAAAAAAGAATTTTTTTCCCTACTCTAATTCTTAACCCAAATTAAGTTTTAGTCACCTCCTTGGTGTCTAAGGACACCTTATTGGCTGGCCTGCTAAAGGCAGAAAATCCTATTGTCTCCAGGGGAGTGTGTTCGGAGCTCCGACGCTAGCAGCTTCTCCGTCCACCATCTTCCGGGAAACCCCCCCCTCCAGACTTTTTTAAAGGATTTCTCGAAAATGAAAACTAGCTCCAAGTCCTTTGATCCAATGAGAGCTATACTCAAGAAGTCTTTGGATCCGCCCTCAGGGTCGCGGTGGACCCTGGAGACTCCCAAGAGAAAGCCCCCGAGCTAAAGTGCTCTCTCCGGGTCCTCTGGCCGCTGCGCTCTGCAACAGGCGGAGGAGCCACCTTCTCAGGCGGAGCACAATGCCGGGTGCACTCACCTTGCCTGGCGCTGCCTGGGAAGTCTGGAGTCCCGCTAGTCCATGTCACCTTTACTCTAATTCTTAACCCAAATTAAATTATAATCACCTCTTTGGTGTTACCCCTTATTGACTGGCCTGCTAAAGGCAGAAAATCCTACCGTTGCCGACGATGCGATCAGAGCACTCGCTGTTAGCAGCTTCTCAGTCCGCCATCTTCCTCCTCCCCCACGAATGTACTTTTCATCTTCATGGATGGAGTGAATGTTAGACTCATTCAAGTGATAATGGCAGGCAACCTCCATGATTTTCTTGCCATCTTTGATCATATCCAAGAGTTTCACCTTTTCTTGGATGGTAAGCATCTTCCTCTAGTGCTCAGTTACATTGTCAGAAGCTTAGAAGAAGCAGCACATTTAGGAGCCATTGTGAGGCTTAGATAAAGGTTCTCAGAAATCATAGACACTTACAAGTGCAAAGATGCTTCTGATACCTAGCACATCTGAGAGAAACACTCTCTGAATGGTTTAGTTTCACCACACTCGATTTCAAACACACACAAGTAGTCGAGTGGCTGCGCCTGGAGTTGAAAGATTTGTGGGGATGCTTGAATATATAGGGATACAGTCCATACATACAGTAACTTTAATTTTTTATTATCTTTATTTATTGGATAGAGAAGGCCAGGAATCATCCAAAAATTGTCCATTTTTTCTACAGTCCTGCCTTTACTTCCTTTCTAAGACATACCTACAGCTATTACTACTTCTGAGTGTTTTCATTTTCTCTTCTATCTTAGATAATGGCAATAGCGCCTGACTTCCTCTGCTGTTTTCCAGATTTGCTTCCATTTCAGTAATAGAATAAAAACAAGGATTCTAACAAGCTGCTAACTCGCTGTTAGCAGCTTCTCAGTCCGCCATCTTCCTCCTCTCTCGAGGCCATTTTTTTTCCCCCTTTTGTTGCCCTTGTTGTAGCTTCGTTGTGGTTCTTATTATTGCCCTTGTTGACGTAATTCGTTGTTGGATAGGACAGAGAGAAATGGAGAGAGGAGGGGAAGACAGAGAAGGGGAGAGAAAGATAGACACCTGCAGACCTGCTTCACCGCCTGTGAAGCGACTCCCCTGCAGGTGGGGAGCCGAGGGCTCGAACCGGGATCCTTACACCGGTCCCTGCGCTTTGCGCCACATGTGCTTAACTCACTGCGCCACCGCCCGACCCCCCCCCAGCAGACTTTTTACTAAGAGTATAGGAGTTGTATACTTCATTGTATAGGTCATCTGAATCAACAATAGGCATCCAGTAGAGGTAAATGTACATGTCAGAGTATTTTATAAAAACAATTTTACAAAATATTGGAGAGAAGAAATGACTATAAAATTAAAAAATCAATAATTATGACTCATCTGGTAGGATACTTGCCTTACCATTCACTCAAGGTTTAAGCCTAGGCAAACCACACAGGGGCAGGATGAAGCTTTAACACGCTCTTTCTCTCTCACTGCGTCTAAAAAGGTTGACTCAGATCAGTCAAATTTCACAGGCATGAGACCCCAGCCCCCTCCCAAATAGAAACCTGACAGAAACCTTATTGGGTAGATGGAATAATAATTATGCTATGAATTTCATGCCTGAGGCCCCAAAGTCCCATTTTCAATCACCAGCACCACCACCCTAAGTCCGAGCTGAGAAGTACTCTAGGAAGATATATATATATATAAAACTAGTGTCAGACTACTAGTCCAATCAGTAAAGGTCTGGAGGTCTGGAGTAGTTAAATAAAAAAATGGGGGGGGAATGTCGTGCTGCAATGCAGAGGAGAGAGAGAGAGAGGAGAGGGAACACAATTCTTTATTCACGCAGGCACCTCAGATTTGGGTGAGAACACAATTGTTTGGGCCACGTGGAGCTAGCCAAAATGGCCACCTCATGCAGCCACCTTCCCTGCGTCTAATCACCGAAGTGAAAAGTGGGCAAGAGAGCAGGCAAGAGAGTGGGCAAGAGAGAGAGGGGCGGAAGAAGAAGGGCTTTATAGGGCCAAAACCAGGAGTGACAAGACAGGACAGGATTGGTTGGGAAGGGCACTTCGAGAATATCATATTAACTCTTGCGGGAACTGACAATAGCCTGAGTGGACAACATGGTGGAACAGGCGCTCTGAGAATGTCCCAACTCTCGTGGGAACTGGCACTAGCCTGAGGGGACATCTGCACAGCATTTCCCCTTTCTTTTTACCTAATGGCCACAGTATAGGAAATTTAGAGTGGAGCTGGAATGCCATGCTCAGGTGGAAAGATGTAGGATGTTTTTGGGGGAGGAAAGACTTACATGGCCGCCAACCTTGTGAGATTTATGTGTCCCCCCTGTGCTCAACCCCTCTGTAGAGAGAGAGAGACTTACCTGGAGGGACTCATATCATAGGTTAAGCTCTGCCAGGCTCCACCATCTCCTCACAATATTTCTACACCTTTTTTTATCTTTCTATCTAGTTATCACATTAAGATGCTTCAATGTCTGTAAAAGACTCTATCTGTGACAGAGGAATAGTAGTGTAGGGGTGAGCAGAAAACTTTTGGGCATAAACCTGAATGCTATAACAAAACAGGAAGGGACAAGCAGGGGGAGCAGTAAGAGCCAGTGTGATGCCAAGGGAAGGCTTGGTGCGCAAAGGGGCATTTCCTGCCTCTGGGGGCAGGGCTTAGTAATGGGGGGGTTGCTCTGTAGTCATGTTGTCTAGTGGGCAATGTAAAGAGTGTGCAGGGGTCCAGATGTTTTTTTCCTGGGATTCCTGTGAAAGAAACACAAACAATCTGCTTCCCATGGTTAGCAAGGCATCTGATTTGAATTTTTTTTTTTTATAGAAAAAGAGATTTGGTGCCTTAGCCAACTGAATATTGGGGGGATGTATCTCTCCTTATTTTTTTCTTGACTTAATTGAGCCTAGGCGTTTGGCGGGCCTTCTCAACAACCATTTGTCTTTGGGGGTAGTAAGGGATGTCTGTGGCATGGGTGATGTTATAAAGGGAAACATCTTTAAATTGTTGGCTGACAAAGTCAGGCCTATAGTGGCAGGATGAGATACACCAGTTAAGTGTAGAAAAATATATGAATGTCATTAATTCACATAAGTTGTATATGGAGGAACTTCTTATAGTTTAATACCTTATCGTATGAGCAGATGTTTCTTCATGTGAAGGCTTGACAGCTGTAATCACTTTCTTGTGAAAAAAAAATAAAACTTGTAACACGTTAGAAGTTTACTATAATTGATAACTCGATGATTATAATTGGTTTAAGTATCTTTATAATTTTGGAAGGTCTTTCTCGTATCATTTTAAGACTGTTTAGCCAATTTAAGCACAATGAAATGTGGTAAGGCAAAGAACCATTGCTAGAGCCTCAGGTATGAGAATCATTAGCATAACCATTGTGTGATCTATCATTGCCTGGGTTGGTTCTACCTCTAATTGAGAAGGTATTTGAGAGCTTTACATATCAATAACGTCTTTTATATCTTTTGTTACACCCATTTAAGATGGAGACACACCCTAGGTGTGCACAGGATTTTCAGAACAATTTTAGTTAAAATATATTGATTTTTAACTAATTTTTACCTCAGACTTTAAACACAAATTAATTTTACCTTTATGAGCATTATGTTGAAAACTCTTTTACTTAACTTTGCCTGGTAAGAATGTAGCCTTAAAGTTACATTTTTTAACCTTAAAGTTAATGTTTGCCAAACTTTAAACACACACATAAACATGGTCTTTAATACACAAGAGGAGAAAAACTTTTGCTACGAAGACATGTCATTTTAAACACAAATTTAGATCTGTACTGTCCTAGTTGAACCATTTATACTCACATGGTTTAAGACTAAAATGTTAAATCATTCTCTTAAAAAACACTACTGAAAGCAGAGGGGTTAGACAGCAAGCAGGCTTAAGATATTTAGAGAGAGTGAGGGGGAAAGAGAGAAATGGTAGGGAGGTTTTGTTTTTGGGCTCTGTGAACTAATTTTTTTAGATTTTGCCATTTTGTATTATGAGTCCCAGAGGATGTCCTGCCTCCGGGAAAAGTGGCAGGGGGAGGGGCCATAGAAGATGTGGCAGCAGCCAAAGATGTCTCTGCCGAAATAGGAGCCTCAGGCAACAGCCTCATGCTTGGTTAGATTAGGGCTGTTTTTCAGGTTAGAGTCAGTGCTTCTTGCGGGAGACACAGGAGGGGACCCCGCGCATCTCCCAAGCGGTACAGTCACGGTCAAGAGAAACCAAGGTGCCAGAAGATGGCCTTGTAAAATGGACCTGGTCCATGGAGCATGAACTCTATCATTCATAATTGTCTGGTGAAGTACATTAGGATCTGTGGAGGAATGTGGGTACCACCCCTGGGATTTTTGTCTATTGGGGGTAACCTTTACTAGGAATGTGTGGACTTGCTCCAGAAGAAAAGCTCGGTTGCGAAGCCCACAACAGAATTCTGTGTGTGGTAGTGGTGTATCGGTGGGGGGAGGAGTTATAGAAGTGGAAGCAGCCAGAGGAGCAGCGGCTGGAGAAATAGCTGTAGAGGTAGAGGCCACAAGAAAGACCAGACACGTGTCTGCCAAAATGGGGGAGGCCAAAGAAGTGGCTGTGGAGGCTGAAGGAGAATCCAGACACGTCTGCCAAAACGAGAGCTTTAGAGCAAAATGCAGAGGGCTTAGGGTGGGTAAGCGCAATGACCATCTCCCTTAACTCTTATATCTCAGCCTCAAGGTCCCTTAATCTTTTGGGATGGCACTCTACATATCCCCTGAAAGTTGCGAACATGGTCATGAGTATCCACGGTGTGGCCCCGAGAAAAATATCCCAGAGGTAGAAAGCCTGTCTCATGACAAAAGAGTGGAGGGTTTGGGAAGCCTCTTCGTAAAATGGAAAGCCTCTCATGGTGGAGAGGAACAAGAGGCCTCAGAGAGTCAAGCGGCTGTATACTTACTTGCATCTGGGCAGGTCAGTCCCTCTTCGGGCACCAGATGTCATGCTGCTACGCAGAGAGAGAGAGGAGATCCGGAGCAGAGAGGGAACACAATTCTTTATTTGCACGAGCACCTCAGAGTTGGGTGAGAGTGCAGTAGTTCGGGCCACGTGGAGCTAGCCAAAATGGCCGCCTCGCGCAGCAACCTTCCCTGCATCTAATCACCAAAGTGAAAAGTGGGCAAGAGAGCAGGCAAGAGAGTGAGCAAGAGAGTGGGCAAGAGAGAGAGGGGTGACAGAAGAAGGGCTTTATAGGGCAAAAACCGGGATTGACAAGCTGGGACAGGATTGGTTGGGAAGGGCACTTCGAGAATATTGTATTAACTCTTGAGGGAACTGGCACTAGCCTGAGGGGATATCTGCACAGCAGGGAAGACTGTTTTTGAGAAATCAAGTGAAAATGGAAAAAGCAGTCATAATTGTTCAGATATAGAATTAACAGAAAATGGAAGAGTTTTAGATGGCAAAAATTTGAATCTTACTTTTTCAGAATGGTATCTGATTATTTGCTGAATATGAAAATTAGGGTTGGTGTACCCACTAGCTCACACATATAATCAGGACTTTGTATTGCAGAATTTTACAACTCCTGGTATTCTCTACTTTGTTGTCCAAGATAGAGGGTAATAGAGAAAAAAAAAGAGTGACATAGAGAGGAAAAATAGTACAGAACACTACACTGCTCGTAAAGCTTTCATTCCTGCTGGTGGGGAAATGGGCTTGAACCCAGGTCCTTACACTTTGGTAATATGTGTGTTTAACTATTCCCCAGCCCCTTTCTTTTTCAAACAATTGTCATCAGGATTACTGCTGTGTTGGGAGTTCAATCGGTAGCACAGCAGGTTAAGTGCATGTGACATGAAGCCCAAGGACTGGCCTAAGGATGCCAATTCGAGCCCCACCTGCAGAGGAGTTGCTTCACAGGCAGTGAAGCAGGTCTGCAGGTGTCTATCTTTCTCTCCCCATCTCTGTCTTCCCCTCCTCTCTCCATTTCTCTCTGTCCTATCCAACAATGATGATATCAATAACAATAACTACAATAACAATAAAAAAACAAGGATTATTGCTGTGGCTCAGTGCCTGAAGGATGAATCCACCACTCCTTGTGGGCATCCCCCTACCCCCTTTCTCTCTGTCAGACAGAAATAAATGATGAGGGAAGGGGGATATAGAAATGGAGAAAGACACTTTTAGCACTACTTCACTGATAGTAGAGCTCCCCAATCCCCACCCCCACCTTTAGGTGAGGACCAGAGGCTTAAACCCAATTTGTTGTGCAAGGTAGCATATGCACTCATGCTGATAGATTCCTTCTACTGAATTTTGTGTTCAGCTATAGTTTTTTTTTAATATCTCATTTCTGTTATGAATTCCCTTGTACTTTTTCTGACTTTGTTGACATTTTCCATTGACATTTTGATTTCAGTGAATACCTTTAGGAACATAGTTTTCACTGCCTTTTTAGGAAGTTTAAATGACTCTGTTGAATTTGGGTTTTCTTCCAGTTATTGTCTTGATCGAATAGTGTAGGTAATTTCCTATTCCTTCTACAAATGTTTGATTCTTCAGGGGGACCTAAACTCAGGGGTATGTGTTTGACTCTGGGTGTTGACCTGAGCTCTTGTTTGTGAGTGCTCCTCAGTTGTTGGGTTGTTGTGAACCCAGAGGTGCAGATCTGATATGTAGCTGAAACCTTAGTCTACTTAGTGGCAGCTTTGGGAACAATCTGTTTCTAGCAGGGCAGATTCTCGCAGACTTTAAACTGGCAAACTGCCCCCAGGGTCTGTTACTATAGAGCAGAATTGCAGCCTGGCTAAGTCTATCAGGGGCAGGCAAACTTCTGCAAATGGTTGAGGTGAGCTGAAGCAGCTCTTTTTTTTCCCCTTTATATAACTTTTAAGTTATTATTATTATTTTTGCATCCTTGCAGTTACAGGGCTAGGGTTGTGGTACCAGATAGCTAGTGAGATGATTCAACTGGCAGAGTGTTCAACTTGCATGCCTAAGGCTCCCAGACCAGTTCCCAGAACTACATGTGGTGATCTGGATTCTCTGTGTGTGTCTTATATGAAATTGTTTCTTGTGTGTATAAATAAAAGAAATCTTAAAAATAAATGTATGAGAGTGGCTGGATTATCACACCTTTCCTACTATTCATCAGATCAGAAATTCCTTTACTTTTATATTTCTGCTTATGGTTTGATGATCAGTAGAACAATTTTTTGGGGGGGTGTTGCCAAAAAGATTATTTCTGGGTCTGAATATCTGTAACATTCCACTGCTCCCTCCTCTATATAGAGGGTAAACGACACTGGAAAAAATAATGGGAGAGAGAAATGGAAAAGTAGACATTGCAACACTGTTCTACCACTCTTGAAGCATCCCCTCTGCAGCCTCTTCCATGTGGTGGCCCAGTGCTAGAACCTGGGCCCTACGACATAGTAAATGTGAGCTCTGCTGTTTACAAATTACTGTTATTTTTCCTTTTGAATTTTCTTTTCATATTCATTTAAAAATTTGTGCCAAAAAACTGAACAGGCAGTCTCCTTCTTCTTCTCCTCTTTTTTTTTTGCCTCCAGGGTTATTGCTGGGGCTTTGTGCAGGCACTACAAATTCACTGATCCTGCAGGCCATTTTTTATTGAATAGGATAAAGAGAAATTGAGAGAGGAGGGGAAGAAAGACAGACACCTATAGATCTGTTTCACTGCTTGTGAAGCCACCACCCTGCAGATGAGGAGCTGGAGGTTCAACCAGGATCCTCACGCAGATCCTTGTGCTTTGTAATACCTGCACTTAAGCCTGGTGCACTTCCACCCAATCCCTTAGTAGACAGTTTTCTACAGAACAGATGCACATGGCCTACAGACATATGAAGAAATGCTCTACTTCACTTATTATTAGAGAAATGCAAATTAAAACTACATTGAGATTCCATCATACATTATCTATATTAATAAAACAGGAAAAGTTAGTAAGGTTGTAGAGAAAAAGAGACTCTTCTGCACTGCTGATGGGAATGAAATGGGTGCAGTTCCTTTAGAGGACAAAGAATACTTAAAAAAAAAAATGAAATTACCTTATGACCCAACAGTGCCACTCACAGGCATTTACCCAAAAGAAACACACTTATCCAAAGGAATACATGTAACCCCATATTCAGGCTGCTTTGATAACAATGGTCAAAGACTGGAAACAACTAAATTCCCATTAAGAGATGACTAACAAAAGAAGTTAGATGATATATAGTCTGCTGTATACTACTCTGAAATAAAAAATGACAATATTGTGTCCTTTGGGACAAAATGGAGGGAACTGGATAATACTGAGCAAAATAAATCAAGAAAGACAACTACTGAATGTGGAATCTAGGAAACTTGTACACATGAATTTGCAAGAAAAAAAACAAACAAGCAAATTGGAAGACTTGTAAGAACTTAAGTGGTTATCTTTGGGAGGTGAAAAGTTGGAGACATAGAACTTTATGGGTGGCTGTGGTGTGGAACTATACCATATAACCTTGCAATTGTGTTATTCACTACAATCACAAATAAAAAATAATATTAACATAAGATAATATTTTTCATAAATATTATGTCCATTAGTTTTTTTGTCCTCACTGGAGCTTCACTCATCCTGGATATCTCTCAGATAGACAAATACAGAGGAGAGGGGGCAGAGGAGAGAGAGTGTGTGTCAAAGAGACCATACACCTAGTATCATTTAATATCATTACTGTAATCTTACTAAACTTTCAGTTCAGGATTAACTTTTTAAATTCTTTTATTATTATTATTATTATTCCCTTTTGTTGCCCTTGTTTTATTGTGGTAGTTATTATTGTTGTTATTGATGTTGTCATTGTTGGATAGGATAGAGAGAAATGGAGAGAGGAGGGAAAGACAGAGAGGGGTAGAACTAGATAGACAACAGCAGACCTGCCTCACCTTTGTGAAGCGACTCCCCTGCAGTTGGGGAGCCAGGGGTTCGAACTGGGATCCTTACACAGGTCCTTGCGCCACCTGTGTTTAACCCATTGCGCTACAACCCGACTCCCAGCTTTTTTATTCTTATTGTGTGAAAGAGAGAGGTCAGACCATCACTCTGTCATGTGTATCTAACTTAGGTCTTCATACATACAAGGAATATATTCTAACAGATAAGCCACAACCTACTCTTGTTTAATTAAGACAACCCACCCACTGAAGTATGTAAATATGTTTTCTTTTTTCTTTCTTTCTTTTTTTTTTTTTTTTGCCTCCAGTGTTATTGCTGGGGCTCAGTGCCTGCACTATAAACCCACTGCTCCTAGAGGCTTTTAAAAAAATTATATTTATTTACTTATTTTCCCTTTTGTTGCCCTTCCCCCCTTTTTATTATTTATTTAAGAAAGGAGACATTAACAAAATCGTAGGATGGGGGAGTACAGCTCCACACAATTCCCACCACCCAATCTCCATATCCCATCCCCTCCCCAATGGCTTTCCCATTCTCTCTCCCTCTGGGAGCATGGACCCAGGGTCATTGTGGGTTGTAGAAGGTGGGAGGTCTAGCTTCTGTAATTGCTTCCCCGCTGGTCGATCCATACTCCCAGTCTGCCTCTCTCTCCCTAGTAGGGTGGGTCTCTGGGGAAGCAGAGCTCCAGGACACATTGGTGGGGTCTTCAGTCCAGGGAAGCCTGGCCGGCATCCTGATGGCATCTGGAACCTGATGGCTGAAAAGAGAGTTAACATATAAAGCCAAACAAATTGTTGAAGAATCATGGACCCAAAGGTTGGAATAGTGGAGATGAAGTGTTAGGGGGTACTCACTGCAAACCCTAGTGTACTACTGCTTTCAGGTATGTATTCACCCTGGTTTATGGATATGTGTGAACATATGCTCTATCTCATGGAACCTAGTCTATATCTAGGTTTTGGGACTTTATTGGGGAGTGGACCGCCCTGGGATGGAATTAGAGAATGCTATGAAAGGAAAGGTCTCACCCGAGTGATGAAGCTGAAGGGTTATCATTCCACACCTGAAGTCTCTGGACACAGTCTGAAGTGAAGCATTCTGGGGTGGCACTCCTGGCATTGATTAGGTTGCAATCAGTGGATGCAATATTATTTGATAAGAATTAGGAGAATCATAGGGGAAAGTGGGCCCTACCCTAGGGTCCCAGGACTGGGGGAAGTTTAGGCTCTATAGTGGAAATGTGAGATTCCTGCTGTCTTAGGGTTCAAGAAGACAGTGGATAGTTACTGTTATCATCACATTATTTGGTAATTGGGTTAACTTTGAAAAGTCCCTTTGTTAGACTTACACACAATTTCCCCCTCTCATATTAATTAAATAGTGATTTATATGAATACAATTTAATAGGTGTGTACACAAACACCATTCCCATCACCAAAATATTGTGTCCCATCGCACCCATCCAACACCACCCCCACCCCCCAGCTGGCCCAGGAAGCCACATGTCCACCCTCCCCCTCACCACAGGGCTTTTACTTTGGTGCCCTATTTTCAATTTAGTCAGATCCTGCTTTTAGTTTCCCTTTCTGATCTTCTTTCTCAACTTCTGTTGATGAGTGGGATCATCCCATACTCATCTTTATCTTTCTGACTTAGCTCACTTAACATAATTCCTTCTAGCTCTGTCCAAGATGGGTCAGAGATGGTGGGTTCATTGGTCTTGATAGCTGCATAGTATTCATTGTGTATATATACCATAGTTTTCTCAGCCACTCATCTGTTGTTGGGCACCTGGGTTGCTTCCAGGTTTTAGCTATTATGAATTGTGCTGCTATGAACATAGGAGTACACACCTCTTTTTGGTTGGGTGTTATAGAGTCCTTGGGTTCGATCCCCAGGAGAGGAATTACTGGATCATATGGAAGGTCCGTGTCTAGCCTTGTGAGAGTTCTCCAGACTGCTTTCCACAGATTCTGGACCAATTTACATTCCCACCAGCAGTGCAGAAGGGTTCCTCTGTCCCCACAGCCTCTCCAGCATTTGTTGCCGCTATCCTTTTTTATGTATGTCATTCTTCCAGGAGTGAGGTGGTATCTCATTGTTGTCTTTATTTGCATTTCTCTGACAATCAGCAACCTGGAGCAGTTTTTCATATGTTTGTTAACCTTTTGGTTCTCCTCTGGAGTGAATGTTCTGTTCATATCCTCTGCCCATTTTTGGATGGGGTCATTTGCATTTTTGGTACTAAATTTGCTGAGCTCTTTGTGTATTTTGGTGATTAGTCTCTTGTCTGATATATGGCATGTGAAGATCTTCTCCCATTCTGTGAGGGGTCTCTTTGTTTGTGTGATAGTTTTTTTGGCTGTGCAGAAGCTTTTCAATTTGATATAGTCCGATTGGTTTGTTTCTGCTTTAGTCTTCCTTGCAATTGGGTTTGTTCCATCAATGATGTCCCTGAGGTGTAGGTGGGAAAGTGTTTTACCAATGTTTTCCTCTAAGTATTTGATTGTTTCTGGTCTAACATCCATGTCTTTAATCCATTTGGAGTTTATTTTTGTTTCTGGTGAGATAAAGTGGTTCAGTTTCATTCTTCTGCATATTTCAACCCAGTTTTCCCAGCACCATTTATTGAAGAGAGCCTCCTTTTTCCATTTAATACTTTGGATCCCCTTATCAAAGATTAGATATCCATAGGTGTGGGGGTTTAGTTCTGGGCTTTCAATTCTGTTCCACTGGTCTGTGTGCCTATTTTTGTTCCAGCACCAGGCTGTTTTGATGATGATGGCTATATAATAAAGTTTGAGGTCTGGGAGTGTGATGCCTCCATTTCTGTTTCTTTTCCCTCAAGATGGTTTTGGCAATTCTAGGTGTTTTCTTGTTCCTGAAAAATGGTTGTAGTTTTTGTTCTATTGTCTTAAAGAAGCTTGGTGTAACTTTCATGGGTATCACATTAAATTTGTATATGGCTCTGGGGAGAATATTCATTTTGGTGATACTTATTCTTCCAATCCATGAGCATGGGATGTCTTTCCATTTCTTGGTATCAGTTTCTATTTCCTTGAATAGTGACTCATAATTTTCAGTATACAAGTCTTTCACTTCTTTGGTCAGCTTTACTCCTAGTTATTTTATTGATTTTGCTGCAACAGTGAATGGGAGTGATTTCTGGATGTCTTCTTCAGATTTAGAGTTTGCATAAAGAAATGCCACTGATTTTTGTACATTGATTTTGTAGCCTGACACCTTGCTATATTGCCTAATAATTTCCAGTAGTTTTCTGCTGGATTCTTTAGGTTTTTCTTTGTATGCTATCATATCATCTGCAAATAGTGAGAACTTGACTTTTTCCCTTCCAATCTGTATTCCTTTGATCTCTTTCTCTTGCCTGATTGCTATGGCAAGAACTTCCAATACTATCTTGAAGAGTAATGGTGACAGTGGACAGCCCTGTCTAGTCCCCAATCTGAGGGGGAATGCTTTCAGCTTCTGTCCATTGAGTATGATGTTGGCTGTAGGTTTGCTATATATGGATTCCACTATCTTGAGGAATTTCCTGTCTATTCCCATTTTTTGTAGAGTTTTGAGCATGAATGGGTGTTGGATTTTGTCAAAGGCTTTCTCTGCATCTATTGAGATAATCATGTGGTTTTTGGCTTTGCTTTTATTGATGTTGTGAATGACATTGATTGACTTACGGATGTTGAACCAACCTTGCATTCCTGGGATAAAAACCACTTGGTTGTGATGAACAATCTTTTTGATATGCTGTTGTATCCAGTTGGCCAAGATCTTGTTTAATATTTTGGCATCTATGTTCATCAGAGATATTGGTCTGTAGTTTTCTTTTTTGTTGTGTCCCTCTCTGCTTTTGGTATCAGGGTGATGTTGGCTTCATAGAAGGTGGAAGGGAGTATTCCTGTTTCTTCAATCTTATGGAAAAGCTTTAGGAGTATGGGTATTAACTGTTTCCTGAAAGTTTTGTAGAATTCATTTGTGAAGCCATCTGGTCCAGGACTTTTGTTGTCGGGGAGATTCTTAATAGCTGTTTTCGATTTCTATGTATGTGATTGGTGCATTTAGGTTTTGTAGTTCTTCTTGGTTCAGTTTTGGAAGGGCATATGTTTCTAGGAATTGTTCTATTTCTTCCAGATTCTAGTTTGGTGGCGTATAGTTCTTCATTTTCCCTCTTTTATTGTTGTTGTAGCTACTGATGTCGTCGTTGTTATGAGAAAGAGAAATGGAGAGAGGAAGGGAAGACAGAGGAGGAGAGAAAGACACCTGCAGACCTGCTTCGCAGCCTGTGAAGCCACTCCCCTGCAGGTGGAGAACCAGTGGGTGGAACTGGAATCCTTGAGGCAGTCTTTGAGCTTTGCACCACATGGCCTTAACTCTCTGTGCTACTGCCCTACTCCCCAAAAGCTGGAGTCGATTTTTTCCCTTTTGTTGACCTTTTTGTTTATCACTGTTGTTGTTACTATTGTTGTTGTTGTTATTGCTACTGTTGGCAGAGAGAAATAGAGAAGAGGAAGACAGAGAGGTGGAGAGGAAGATAGACACTTACAGACCTGCTTCACTGCCTGTTAAGCCGGGGTACCCCGCTGCAGAAGGGGAACCTGGGTTGGAATCTGGTTCCTTAGGCTGGTCCTTGAACTTAGCACCATGTGTATTTAACCTGCTGTGCTACTATCTGACCACCAACCCCCCACCCCCGTATGTTTTAAAGTAAATAAAATTAGTGGTATTTACCAGCATTATCTTGCATTCTACTTTTCTCTCTGTGTGACACCTTAAAAGCACCTAAAGCATGTAAGAAGAGGCATTTCTTGTAAATCTTAAAACTTTTATAACAGAAAGCTAAAAGCTGGTAGCCCTACAGTGTCACTAAAAATAAATCTGATTTACCAGTATGCAGCATAAAATGGAAAGTGGTGATATTAATTGGCTTAGATAATCAAAAATATTGAAGTCTCTGCACCCACATTTGATTGACCCAAGTAACTTAAGATTTTTTTTCTTTTTCATTGTCATTTTAATACATCTTGCTGCATGTTGTATTGTTTTAGTAGATGATAAACACACTTCTGTTGCTGATACTAAAGTGTAGCTACTTAAGCAGTATAAATCTCATAGCTGAAGACATAGGTGGAAATATAGAAGCAAGAGTAATAGTGTGAGATAACCTATAGCAGATCAGATTTCATTTTTTCTGGCCAGTCAGATGAAAAAAATGAGAAGAGATAAGAAGTGAAAAGAAAATACTTCTTCCTTTTTTAAATAATCAATGAAATTTCAATTTAAAATTCTATTATACAAAACACAGTAACAAATGTTATGTGTGGTGGTTACTAGTTGAATTAAATATTGCTTATCTTATTTTCTATCCTCTATTGCCTTCTAGCATATAAATTAGCTTGTGTTAATATAACTTCTGAAAGTCCTATTCTCTCCTTCACCATACATTTGTCCTGTACTTCTTTTTTTTTTCTCAGTCAATATATATTTTAAATTTAGATTCAGTTCACTAATTGACTCAAATAAATAGGAAGCAGAAAGCATACCATTATATTTATTAACATGCTTGCTTTCATGAACACAGATTTTTTTTTTTAGCTTGGCACCAGGGAATGAATTAATGACCTTGTGTTTGTATTATACCACTGATTGGCTTCACGTGCTGTAAGATTGTGCTTTATTGAAAAAGCTATCTCCCAGCTCCACTTATTCTTTTAAATATTGGGAATAACACAGAGGTAAAGAATGGTAGTGGTATTAGTAAAAAAAAAAAAAAAAAAAAAAAAGATGCATTAGAACACGGTAGTGTAACAAAACATAATTCCTTAGAATAAAAGACTGTAATATTGGGGGGGGGGGAGCTGGGCGGTGGCACACTAGGTTGAGCATACACACTGCCATGCACAAAGACCTGGGTTCAGGCCCTCATTGGAGGAAAATTTTTCATAAGTGAAGCAGTGCTATAGGTGTCTCTCTTCTCTCTTTCATTATCTCTCAACCTTCCCCTCCCCTCTCAATTTATCTCTGCCTTATAAAATAAAAGGGGGGGAGTATGGCCACAAGAAATGGTGGATTCATCATGTAAGTCCCAAGCTCCATCTATAACTATGATGGTAGTGGGAAAAAAAAAGAGAAGTAGTTCACTTGTGTAACTAATAACCTGCAATGATTAAATCTATTGAAATTACTGTGTTTACCCAGATATTGAAATTGAGACTTCATTTTAGCACAGCATCTTCTGTTGTTAAAATTTCGGAAGGCTCTGGTCGGGCTGGCTTGCTTCATGGTGGGTAACAGAGACGCGGAGACAACGGCTGGGCAGGGAAGCTGTATTTCTTTATTCAGAAACAACGATTCACAAACTAAGACAAACTAATCACCAAACAGAACTCTGCTGTCTCTTTGCGGCGGCACAAGCACTCTTTCTTTTTCTCTCGAACTCAGGAACCCTCTCCCTTACTCTCGAACTCAGAAACTCTCGCACCCTCGCACTCTCGAACTCCGGAACTCAGGAACTCTGTCACTGGGGAACTCAGGAACTCTCGGACTCCGGAACCCTCTCCCAGGGTCCCTTGGGGCGGGGCCAAGCAGGCCCGCGAAATTAACAGGACTCATCCAATTCTCTTGGAGGGGGAGGGCTAGAACAAGCCAATGTAAAGCATACGACAATCTTCATTTTCTGATAAGCTATGAATAACAGAGTATCATCTTAAATAAATAAATAACTCCTCCAAAGAATATTTCCACATTTCACTACTGGAATTTTGTTGATGGCTAATCACTAGTCCAATATAAAATTCAGAGCATATACCAAAGCAGCAAGTGAAATAAATACACATGATATACAGGTTTTAGATTGTAACCTGTTTGTTTTATCATATTTATAAAAACTATTAATAGCAGTATATATGTTGGAAAACTTGATTCATGATCATGACTAATAATGAACTTCAAAGTACTTCAATGAACATGCCAAAAGTAATTAAAATAATAAAATTAGAGTTACATTTTATTTTTAGATATTTATTTATTTATCTGAATAAGAGAGAGGTACAGAAAAACCAAATAACTGCTCAACTCTGGCTTATGGTAGTGCTAGGGATTGAACCTAGAACCTCGGGGCCTCTAGCATGAAAGTCTTTTGCATAACCATTTTACTTTCTTTCCAGCCCCACACTCACATTTTCCATATGATTTATGGTTTAAATAAAGATACTGTCATCTTAAAAGTCCTTTAGTAATTTTTTTGGAGCTAACCATACTAATATTTTCATTTATCCATAAATATTTATTTAATTAATTTTATTATATTTATTTTAAAATATTTAAAAGAATTTATCAGTAGACCTGATAACTTTCTCTAATTGTAACAAAGTAAAAATTATGGCTATAAAATCATAAGAAAACATTAAAAAGAAACCTTACCAGTGGAAATCAAACTGTCCATTCTACTACTGCTGATATCTTCTGGAATTTCATGCTTCAGAAGAGAAGAGTCAGATATTTTTTACCTGAAAACGCTAGAGATGATCTGTTATTGTTGTCAGTATACTTCTGAAAATCAAAGTCTTTCTTTAGTGGTATATCACTCTCCAGTATATTTTTCCAAGAATTTCCTGTTCATAGGTTTTTATGTTCCTATCTGATAAATGTACAATCTTAAATTTTCCAAGTAACTGTTTAATATTTAGAAAACATTTAAATTAGTGGAACATGACTATGAGGAGACTTCTGAGTCACTCCTCCTTCCTCCCAGTGACGCCCTCCCTCCCTGCCAAAGACCAAGACATATGTCCCAGTAATTCAAACTGACTGACTCTTTCAGGTCAAAGTTTTTGTCTTTGTTTCTCTAATTCCCTCCATTTTTTTTCTGCTCTTTGCCATCCTCACTTCTTTTTCTCTTTCAAGTTTCCATTTAATTGGCATTCCTTATATGGATCTTCCTTTAATGCCTAATCTAAATAATTTGTTCTATTTTTCTCTAGTGTAGCAATTTAGTTAATCTATACCACTTATCACAATTTGCATGCATTTATTTATTTTCCTCATCCTCTGTGTATCCCTGAGGACAAAGATCGTGTGTGTGTGTGTGTGTGTGTGTGTGTGTGTGTGTGTGTGTCTTATACTCCTTTCTAGTTACAGTAATTGTGATATGGTATGTGAGCAGTACTATAGGTTGGATGTTTCTCAAGTACCAACATTTAAAAAATAACTACAACAACAAAAACCATTTTGCTATCAGAGAGCATCTACTAAACAAAAGTGTCCAAAATAATTCTTGTAGTTGTCAAAAAAGTACATATGAGTAAATAAAAACCAAGGGAAACATACATATTAATAAGATATATTTATCTTGGAAGGTTATGTAAAATGGAAACAACCACAATAATATCAGTTGAAAACCACAATTTGGATAGTGGAAACAGTGTGCAGTTATCTATCACTGGAAGATAAACCACTTTACCCATGTGACAGCTATCTTGTGGAATGTTGTTTGCTCTAAAAAAGTGATTTGAAAAAAATAAATAAAAAGAAACAATTTGGATTATATTCATGAGAAAAAAAATATTGGGTGGCTTTGTTTGTCTGTTTGTTTTTAAAGAAAAAAAAAGTCAAATTTCATTGTCACCTATTTCATGCTTCTGTTATCTTTTGTTACCAGGGTTCAGAAACAGAAATACCAAAGGAGGGTTGGGGAAACAGCATAATGGTTATGCAAAAGACTTTCATGCCTGAGGCTCCAAGGTCCCAGGTTCTGTCCCCAGCATCAATAAAAGGCCAGAGTTAAGCAGTTCTTTGATCTCTCTCCCTCTCTCTCTCTCTCTCTCTCTCTCTATTTCTCTCTCTCTCTGCCTCTCTCCTTTCTCCATCACACTCATTAAATTAATTTAAAAAATATTTAAGCAGAAAAAAATACTAATAAAAAAAAACCCTGAATTTGATTGGATTATAAATCCAGGTGTGGGGCCTGGGCAGCAGCTCAATGAGTTAAGCACACATGGCGTGAAGTGCAAGGACCTGCATAAGAGTGGTTCAAGCCCCCAGATCCCCACTTGCAGGAAAGGGGGTCGCTTCACAGATGATAAAGCAGGCCTGCAGGTGTCTATCTTTCTCTCCCCCTCTCTGTCTTCTCATTCTTTCTCAATTTCTCTCTGCCCTATCCAACAACAATGACAGCAGTGACAACAACAACAACAATAATAATAATAATAACAATGATAAACAAGGGAAACAATGGCCTCCAGGAGCAGTGGATTCGTAGTGCAGGCACTCAGGCCCAGCAATAACCCTGGAGATAATAGATAGATAGATAGATAGATAGATAGATAGATAGATAGATAGATGGATAGATTCAGGTGCAAACATTTGGTATAGAATACAGAAAATTGTATAACTTTTACATGACAAAAAATATCTATTTCCACTCAGTTTTTTCTGATATGTAAGGAAAGATTTTTTTTTAAAGTTACTTCTCTAATATCTGATTTCATTATTCTTGAAAGCACTGGAAATTTTCCATTAAGGGTACTTTATTAAATTGCCAATAGTTATGGAAGGTAGAGACTCTTCTTACCATATAGAAAACAAAACAGAATGATACTTTGTCAAATTGGTACTTTATCAACAAAGGAGACATCATGATAAATAAAAAAATGATTTATCACTGATAAAAATAGTTTTATACTTTCATTGTATGAGTAAAATAGAGTAATTGTCTCCTAAAAATGCTTCTATTACTAAAGTAACTAGAGAGGAATACTGTTAATAAAGCTATGGTTCTGTAGAAGTGCAATTAATACTGTAAAATTTCTCATTTTAAAAATAAAAAGCCTTTTTCTAGGTCATTTATTTAAAAATATTTTTTAAATGTACATGTGAAAAATGTCATTTTCCTTAGTATTTAAAGTGAGGATCCATATTGACTACTAAATAAAAGAGAAAGCTTGTCTCCAGGACAACCACTTTTCCCCCTTATGTTTTCTATTTCACTGTATAGAAATTTTAAAAATATAAAAGGAAAGTGTAAACAAGACAAATATATTATACAACTAAATATGCATGTATGAAATTGGGTAGGTTTTATCTCAACAAATTGAGTTTGATTAATGCATTATTTAGTTCCAACTTAGTAACATCAAATTAATATGGAATAATATCAATTTAATATTTTTGCATATATTAGTCTATATAAACACCAGGGATTAGGAAAAAGTGGATTTTATAGCCAGAATATTTTTTATTAGTGATTTCATAATTGACAAGGTTGTGGGATAACAGGGGCATAATTCCATACAATTCTCATCACCAGTGTTCCATATCCCATCCCCTCCATTAGAAGTTTCCCTATTCATTATCCCTCTGCGAGTATGGAGCAAAATTCCTCATGGGATGCAGAAGGTGGAATGTATGGCTTCTATAACTGACATGGGTATTGACAGTTCAATCCGTACCCCTAGCTTGTTTCTATTTTTCCCTAGTAAGGCAGGGGTCTTGGGAGGTGGGGTTCCAGGAGACACTAGTGAGATTGTTTGTCCAGGGAAGTCAGGTTGGTGTCATGGTAGTATCAGTGATTTGGTGGCTGAAAATCATTAAGATATAAAACAGAAAAAAAATGTTTAGTAATCAGGAACCTAATGGTAATTAATAATAGAGCAGGTGGAACTAAGGGTTTTTATGTGAGAAGAAGTTAGGAAATCTATTTTAGATACATTCCAAGGGGTCCCTGACTTTACTAATTTTTGCCTGAGCCTGATAGCTAACATGCAGGTGGACTAAAAATATTGTCTGGGAAGATGGTGTCAGAGTTGGGAATAGGACTAGAAAGCTGGATCAGGGCAGAGAATATCTCCCAAATATGGTAAAACCAGATTCTTAATCTAACTTAACTTTATTCAAATATAAGGTATATACTTCCTTCACTTGAGACTGAGTCCCATATCTAAATAGATAATTTAGGTGATAGTTGAAAAATCCTAGCATTTCTTAAATGGACAAAGACAATATACATATAAATAAAGATTAACTTTAAGTGTGTATTTTATAATATAACATTCAGTTTTACATAGGAGATAGTTTAAAGTATTTTCTATATAGTAATCTTATGAATATTATAAATTAGCCTTGCTGTTGAATTTTATCTAGTGTAACTGTTTCCTCGTTGAATTAAATTCCAAGACTCTTTACAAACCAGATTATGTCTACTAAGCAAAATACCATATAACTTTCCCAGGAGGTAGTACTATACTTGATAACTACTATGCCACATTATAGAAAGTCAACAAAATGCATTTTTGTTTCAGCATTCTAAGTTAAAATGTAAAATATGGGCCATTTCACACAAGCTATATAAGGGTTTTCTGACATAATTGTTGAATTTTAAGGAGTTATACCTATGCTGTGTGAGTTACAAAGTTTAAATTATTAGTTTGTCCTTTGACCGTGTTGCTTCCTTAGAGATTTTGAGAAAATAAAAGATATATGACTCTTCAGTAGTGAAAATTACAGCATGAGTCCTCAAAAGACTTGCCCAGAAGGGCATCTTAAAGAGTAATTACCTTGTAAATGAATGTTGTATACACAGATTGATTGGGTAGTATGGGGGAAGAAAAAAACCCGCATTAATGGTCTGTAAAATGCAGATGGAGTAATTATTTAGATAGATCAGTCAAAAACACTAACTTATTCTGATCTCAAAATTCAAATGAGTAAGAAACATGTGGTGTGCCTCAGTAATTTTAGTATATACATTTCACTTCACATCATAAGAGTTAAGATACAAGCTTAATTTGTTACTTCAAAAAGCTATTAATCCATTTGCTATATGGATTTTCTTATTTTTAATTTTGGTATTCACTCTTTGTAATCAGGCATATTCTTGTCATTTGATAATCCCTAAATAACTGAATGTTTTAAATTTATGGATAAGAACCATTTTGGAAAAACATCAAAATTATGATCACATAGATAATAGCTTCATGGAAAAAATAATTGAAGTGTCATAAAACATAGTTTTAAATATGGGGAGGTAACAGGAGTTAAGTGCACATGGCGCCAAGCACAAGGACTGGTGTAAAGATCCCAGTTCGAGCCCCCTCCCCCACCTGAATGGTGGGGTCGCTTCACAGGTGGTGAAGCAGGTCTGCAGGTGTCTATCTTTCTCTCCCCCTCTATCTTTCCCTCCTCACTCCATTTCTGTCTGTCCTATCCAACAACAATGATGGCAATAATAACAGTAATAATAACAACAATGATAAACAAAAAGGGCAACAAAAGGGGAAAAAATAGTGTTCAGGAGCAGTGGATTTGTAGTGTAGGCACTGAGCCCCAGCAATAACCCTGGAAGCAAATATATATGGGATACAAAGATGCTAAAAGACATCTTCTTCAACAGGTCCTCTTTACTAGTGTAGTAATCTTTCTTCATATCTAACATTCTTTTGTCATCCCCTTCTGGAGTTTTTAGAAGCTATTCCAATGTCTTCACAAACTATTAAATCATCTGAGACTGATTTTTCCCCTACAAGTTCATTTTTGTGCATATTACACTTTGAGGTGAAGTGCTAGAAGCAAATCATAATGAACTTGAAATATTTTGCCTTTTAAATTTCTATTTTTCCTGATTTTATTATTTCAAGTCTTGAAGAATGTGCATTTAGTGTTTAGGGTGTTGTAAAATTGTGTAATATTTAAGATGATATTTTGCCAGTCTGTGATTCTGGGGAAACACCTGGAAGATGGAATTGAACAGCTCTGCATTTGAGCTAACTTTATAGTGCCTTGTACTATAAGTGAAGACAGAACTTGTGCTCTTATTAATGAAGAACACACTGAACCTTTCATGTTTTATAATGTTCCTATCTTAAAATGCTTAAAATGTGAGATATATCATTTTCAATCTCCAGCACTACCAGAATCCAGAGCTGAGTAGTGCTCTGGTCTCTCTGTCTCTCTGTCTCTCCGTCTCTCTCTCTCTCTCTCTCTCTCTATATATATATATATGTATATTCGTGTGTGCATATGTGTGTGTGTGTGTGTGTATATATATATATATATATATCTTTCTCTCTGTATCACACAAAATTTAACTAAAATATTAAAATATAAAATAAAAATCTTGCTATATCATAGTTTGATATTAATAAGGATCAGAGTAGTGTGAAGTATGTCCATTATCTATATTAATGTTTCCCAATATCTCTTGGTGAGTAAATTAACTTGCTTAAAATATGAAATATGAAGACTCACGGTCTACCAGTGGGATCTGAATGGCTTACATGATGGACCCTGAAAATTAAGAAATATTTTTATGTGGGCAATAATTTCACATGTCAAGCTGAAATCTATGGCAGAATAAGAAAAAGCAAATTAAGGTTAGTATGACCTTCTTGTTTATTTAAAAGACTAGTGTAAGGGACCAGGTGGTGGCATACTTGGTTAACCACACACATCATAGTGTGCAAGGACCTAGGTTCAAGCCCCTGGTCCCTACCTGAAGGGGAAAAGGTTCACGAATAGTGAAGTGAGGCTATACATGTCTCTCTGTCTCTTTGCCTCTCTACCCTCCTTCACTTTATCTCTATTTCCATACAATAATAAGTAGAATATATATATATACACCTGACTAGTGGAACTTGAAACTTTCATTAATGGGCATATATCTTAAAAGAAAAGTATGTGGATAGAGACTCAGATACAAGTAATCTTTGAAAGCTAGTTCTAAGAATTTGTTTACATGACAGACAATGATCATATAAGGATTTGAAAAATTATATGGGAGGACTAAAAAAATATATAGTTGTTTAAAAATGCCCTTTACTCCGAAATACATTATATGGGAGAAAGACTAACTCAAAGACCGTCTTGGACAAATGTAAAGTTTTCTGTTTTTCCTACTTACTCAAATAGTTATTTCAGATGTTAAAAAAAAAAAGGTGACTACTTAAAAACATTGCAAAAGTGACAAGTTAAACCTATTGAACAAGCAGATAATACTAATAAAATGTGCATAAATTAAGAAACAGCTCTTCTTTCTTTATCTGACTAGTATCTATAAATCATTACCTTTCTCAATTAATCATACTTTCATAGGTAAACTCATGCAGGTATATTAATTTTCAAACACAGATCTTTCTTGTTTAGAAGCATAAAGTTTCTTTGGTGAAAAGAGAGAGTCAGTAAGGGAAATAAAAATGGAGGTGATGACTAAACCTCCATTACCATAAAGAATTTTTAAGAAAAGTAATGTTCAAAATTATTATTATTGAGTCAACTGGACTCAATACTTTGATTCTTTTGGAATCTTCAGTGATTCTGTTGCTAACTAGTATGGTTAATATCATTATTTATGGAACCAGAGTTTATTATTTAAATAATAAATGAAAAAAATCTAATTATATAACAGTCTGTTTATATAACAGTCTGTCGTTCCCTTGGTCATACCCAACAACTACTCCAAACTCCTCTAAAATACAAAATTAACCTTTGACTATTCATTTCCTTAAATTTATCTAGGTGTTATCCTAATTTACCCACTCTAATATGTACTTAGCTACAAATAAACCAATTAATCAAAATTTATGTGTGTAGCTGGTGTGAGGGTGGTTAGATACTGCAAACAGGATTGCTGGAAATAGAGGGGATGACGCTAATTTTATGGAGAACAACAACACTTTGTTATTAATATAGCTATTGCAAGAAATGCAAAGAAACACATTATAGAAAAACTCCAGACTATTTGCTCTAAAAGAAAAGTTATTTCTGGTATTATTTAAAAAATAGTGGAGGTGGAACATCACTACTTACCCATTATGTGCAGATTGCACAAAGAAACTTCTTTCCAAAGAGTATACTATGGAAAATGGATAATAAATAACTTTTTTGTTTTGTTTTGTTTTGTTTTGCCACTAGAATTACCAATGGCGCTATTTGCCTACATAATGAATCCACCCATTTGGTGGCCGTTTATTCTCTTTTTTGTTCAATTATGATAAACACAGGGAGAGATAGAGCAAGAGAGGGAAAGAGACACCTGCAGCCTCCTCCATAACTTATGAAACTCCCCCACTTCAGGTGAGTACCAGGGCTTAAAGCCAGATTCCTGAACATGGTAACTTCCTGATTGTACCATGTGCTTTCCTGATTGTACCATGGTCCAGATCCAATAAATAACTTAGGGGTTTGTTTATGGGGGAAGGGAGGTGGAGAAAGAGAGATATACTGAAGAGCACTGTTCAGCTTTCACTTACTGTAGGACCAGAATCTGGGACTTTTGAGGCCTCAGGCATCAAAATCTCCTGTGCTATCTCCCCTGGGCAATGAAAACAAACTTTAAAATGGGAAAAGCAGATAAAATGTCACCACTAACTAGTGTTAAAAGATCAACATCAGTGATATGTCATGTTGATGGCATGTTTTCTTGATTTGATGAGAAATAAACTTTCCTCCTCAAACGCCATATCTCAGTGTAATAATTAGAAAAATATCAGGAAAGCAGAGGGTCTACAAGACACCTGGCCACTACTCTTCAAAATTATTAATGTTATGAAAAAAAGAAAAGATAGAAATAACATTAGTTCATTAGTGTGACAAATGTAGTGTGACAAATATAGTAGTGGAAAGTTTTAACAAAAAGAAATTGGGTGTAGATCATTATTGTATATCAGTGTAATATATTCTCAAATTTTCTGTAAATCTAAGTGTAATCTAAAATAAAAAATACTTTTTAAATTTTAGTTGAATGTTATCTGTAACTTTAATCTAAAGACTTTAAAAAATTGTGAGAGATGAAATAAATATATTTATTTATAAATATTTCTGTCATTCTTAACAATTACTATATGGACTACAGCATTAAATGAGAAAAAACTCAAATATAGCAATAGGACACTAAATAGTTGTGAGCAATTTCTACAATATACACATTAGAAATAAAATATCTAAGTAAGGTATTTGTATTTTAAGTAAGGTATTTTAACATTTTCATTAGTGAGGCTTATACTTATTTTAAAACCAGAGCACTGCTCAACATTGACTTGTAGTGTTGCCTGGGGCTGATTGTGGAACCTCAGAGCCTCGGACATGAAAATCTCTTTTGCATAATCACTGTACTGTCTCCTCTGTATGAAAGCTTAAAATTTTAAATATTTAAAATTTATAATAAACTTCAGTGAATTATTTTGAAATAAAGTGTAAGGTAAAGGCTCGAGAGCATGGGAGATAGCAAAATGGTTAAGTAAAACTCTGTTGCCTGAGCCTCTGAGGCTCCAGGTCAATACCTTGCACTACCATTAGGTGGAGCTATGCAGTGCTCTGGTGAAAAAAAAAAAAAAAGACCAAGTAAAGGGCAGGGTAGATAGCAATGGTTATGCAAAAGACTCTTGTGCTTGAGGATTTGAAGTCCCAGGTTCAACTTACCACCACCACTAACCAGAGCTGATTATTGCTCTGATAAAAAGAAAGAAAGAAAAAAAGATAATAAAATAAATAAGGTACAGACATGAATAATATAATATGAATGGGAAACAGCAAAATATGTAGGTTGACATTTGACCTTTGAATGGATATGAAATTTCATTTATTTCAACACACATAAATACATATACATGCATACTCATAATATATAATTATTATTTTATAACTAGAGCTCTGCTTGTTTAACTGAAGGTGATACCTATTGTACCTTGAACCTTGTAGCTTTGGGCATGAAATCCTTTTTGCCTAATTATAATGATATCTACCTAGCCCAGAATTTGAAAAAATAAAATATTAAACACAATGCTTGAGTAGTTAGATGGAGCTGTACCTTGTTGAACATACATGTTGTAATGCTTAAAGACCCAGATTCCGGCCCCCAGTTCCCATTCTGGGGCAGTGTTGGGGGTGGGGGAAGCTTCTCTAGTGGTGAAGGAGTGCTGTAGGTATCTGTTTCTTTCGCCTTTTCAATTTTCCCCTCTCCTCTTAATTTCTTTGTCTCTATCCAATAAATAAATAAAATATTTTTTAAAAGAAAAGGACACAATGCTTAACATACAATAGTTTATCACTAAGTATTCTCTTAGTATTGACTGTGCATATGCATATACATATGAAAGCATGCATGTATACACACATATATATATATAAACACAATCACCAAATTTAAAATATATAATTATTAATATGGCATTCAAATTAACTTCAACTGTCACTAAGTGTTTAATAGCAATATAAAGGTATTAACTAAAAGTACAAAAAAATGGCCAATTTTTTTTTTATCTTAATACCCTGTTTCTGAGAAAGTTATGTTTATCATCTGGTGCATGACCAAATGTATAGGTCTACAGAGATCCATAGATTGGCTACATGTTTTGATAGGGTGTAATTGCCATGAGGGGGGAGATGACTGGAAAATTAGTTACAGGGAACTTCTGGGGAAGAAACATGAAAATAGACAAGTGTGAAGAATAGATACATAGATGAGAGATGGATGATGGATAGATGATAGATTTTAAGATCATCGTCCTAGTGTGTATATAATCCACAATTCTGGTACTTGATGTTTTCTTATCTATATCCTGAAGCCAGTTTAAAAGTAATCAAGCCATCTGGTGATGGGAACTGTGTGGAGTTGTACCCCTCCTATCCTACAGTTTTGTTAATGTCTCCTTTTTTAAATAAATAAATTAATTAAAAAAAATAAAAGTAATTAAGCATTGATCTGATTCAACATAATAAGTACTACTATATGTACCTGATTACTATTTTTGCTCTGAAGATATGTCTATTATCATACTAAAAAAATGTATTAAGAGTAGGTTGTTTTCTCTCTGCAACCATTTTGAGGAGACTAATTCAAGCCAACTGTAGTGTTTTCTTATGTTCTGAGCAAATGATTGTTAGCATATGGCAGTGTCAAAGGATTTAATTTTTATCTTTCATTAAGCAAGAAACATGCCATCTTCAGAGCCTGGAGAGTATTTGCTTTTTCATTATGATTCACTAATAAAAAAATATTACCCACTGACCTCCACTGTTATATAAGAAAATTTCAGAAATGTTCATACAACTATGAATAATAAGAGAATTTAAGAAAAGACTTAGCAGATGATATACTCTTAGTTTAGATTTTAACACCAAAATTTAATTAATAGACTTTCATTATCTTAAAAGAAACTATGGAAAAAATCTATATTTTTGTTCTGTGAAGGCTTTTAGGGACTGTTAATATCATTTGCTCTAAAAGCGCATATATATTACATATTAGCGAATGTAGTAAATCTAAAAACACTACCAATGACCTTGGCACTAGTACTCAAATTAAACTCTGAGTAGAATGAACAGTTAAGCAATATGATTTTCTAGTCTCTCTGATTTCCCTTTTTTTGTTTTGTAGGACATACCCATTGTAAAGTCTCTTACAGGTTTTTGTAAAGGGATTTTGGATATGAAATATGGAAACAAATATCAATGTATATGTCTTTATAAGGACAAATTTACTTATGAATACAGAATATTTAAATTTACAGTACTCTAGATATGTATGATATGTCACTTAATCTTGGACAAAATCTAAATCAAGGCCGTAATTTCTACTTCTGCCTTGAGTTCACTGTTGGCAAAAAGATCTACCCTTAAAATTTTTTATAAAGGGAGTTGGGCCGGAGCACAGTGGGTTAAGCGCACCTGGCGCAAAACTCAAAGACCAGCGTAAGGATCTCGGTTAGAGCCCCTGACTCTCCACTTGCAGGGGAGCCGCTTCACAAGTATTGAAGCAGGTCTGCAGGTGCCTATCTATGTCTTCCCCTCCTCTCTCCATTTCTCTCTGTCCTATCCAACAACGACATCAGTAACTACAACAAGGACAACAAAAGGGAATAAATAAATATTTTTATAAAGAGAAGATAAATTATCTAGGGGAGGTAAAGAACTTTTTTTTTTTTGCCTCCAGGATTATTTGCTGGGGTTGGGTGTCTGCACTACTCCTGGAGGCTATTTTCGCCGTTTTTATAGCCCTTGCTGTCCTTATTATTGCTGTTGTTGTTATATAGCACAGACAGAAATCGAGAGAGAGAGAGAGAGAGAGAGAGAGAGAGAGAGAGAGGAGGGGAGATAGAGAGGGGGAGAGAAAAACACACACCTGGAGACCTGCTTCTCTGCCTGTGAAGCAACACCCCTAAAGGTGGGGCTCCTTACTCTGGTCTTTGCTCTTCTTACCATGTGCGCTTAACCTGCTGTGCTACCTCCCGACCCCCAAGAACATTTTTTTTTTAAGTAACAATCAATGATACATGATAACAAGAAATAACAGACTTGGTGGCTAAACGTTAATTTCAGGATGAAACTAATATTAATGATAGTTAGATATTATTGTACCTAAATTTCATTTCTTAAAAGCAAGAAATACCTGATATAAGCTTTTCAGTAAAAAGTCACAATGAATATATTGACCATATATTTCTTAGTGAATAAAACAAGATTACAAATTTAATCACAGTATTTCCAAAACATTGAGCTTTATCCAAAACAAAATTACTTGACTCAGTATATATTTATACTGTAGACTAGAATTAATAGCAAAAGAACTAACAATTCTTTTTAGAGAAAAACGTGTTTTTTAAAAAAAGTGTATTTCTCTAACAATGTAATTGGCATATCGCACCAAAGTAAAAGACTCTGGGGTGGGTGGTTGGGGAGAATACAGGTCCATGAAGGATGATAAATGACATAGTGGGGGTTGTATTGTTAAATGGAAAACTGGGGAATGTTATGCATGTACAAACTATTGTATTTACTGTTGAATGTAAAACATTAATTCCCCAATAAAGAAATAAAAAAATTAAAAAAAAAGAAAAGTAAAAAAAAAAGAATTAATAATTCTTTGTCTTCTTGGGATTTTTAAATATTAAGTGTTGCTTAATTGTAACACTTGAAATTAAATTGTTCCTGTTTATTTATGATGAAATGATAGTATTAATAATACATACAATATTTATAACACTTTAAGACAAGTAGCTAGATCTTATTCAACCTAAAGAAGGTATAGTAAATTTTTTAATATATTTTTTAGATTGTTTATTAGTGATATAATAATGATGAACAAGATTGTAGAATAAGAAGGGTAATTCCACACAATTCCCACCACCTGAGATCCACATCCCATCCTCACCAGCTAAATTATTTGTGTAGTGCACTTAGAACATAATGATTGTAAAAATGCTCTGCTAAAGTTTGGTATGCAAATCAGACATTTGATCTGATCTGATGGAGTAACCAAGTATGAGAGTCTGAAAGCTAGAGTTGCTCACAAGTGCATTAATTATAGTAAAACTTGTAAGAAAATTAGCTGTGAACTTTCAATGACCTTATGGATTTTAGAGGGCTGTATAACTAGTTTAATTTTTCTTTTTTGGAGGGGGGGACAGTGGAGGGAATAACTCACCTGGCACAGCATAAAACTTGCATACCCAAAGCTCCTGGTTTGATATCTTGGCACTGTATGCTCCCGAGTGGTGCTGAGGCTTCTCTCCTATGAAAGTCTTTCGTTTGAACTAAAATAAAATATTTTAAAAAGTAAGAGTGCTTTCCAGTAGTTCTACATCTTCAGACACTTAAGTAGAAGTCACAAATAGAGATCTCCTGTGAGATTTTATGATTGCTAAATGTACAAACCTATTGAATTATTTGTTGGGTAGTTTTACTATGGTTGAGAAGAATTACTGAGACGATATGGCTGTTGAAATAGAGAGATACAGAACCAACTGATGCTTGTTGGAAATGAATGTTTCTGATATTCTCTATTACAGATTTTGATATGTCTGAATTAGATTCTGAAATACATTTTTTAAAAAGTACATCAGGCATTTCTTTGACAAAGTTTCTGAAACATGATATAAGCTATTTCTTCAAAAATTGAAAAATGAGAGAAAAGCTAAGCCAACAGAACTTTATATTCTTCTTTGATGAAAACATCTGATTTCTAGTTAAGAAATTTCATTGTCACACAGGATCTCTAAGAAAGCAAATCTTTGCTGTGAGTTGAAATTTAATCCTGTGCTCAGATTGGACGCAACTATGTATGGGTCTTTCAAAATGTTAAGATTAAGAAAAATGGAACTTGGATATAAAATTGATTTTAAATATAAATGCTTTGCACATTTAAAAAAGAATTGTCTGAGAATATTCTTGTGAGTAAAGTTATATTAGAACCAAATAGTGCAAGTGATCATGTCCATTGCTGTGTGCTAAGACTGAGTAGAGGCATTTCATTGTTTTGATTACAAAATTGAGTTAATCATCAAAGAGAAACCCACATTATTTTCAAAGTCTATGGAGTGTTGTGGAGTTGAACACTAAATTTGCACTATAGTCTTCTATTCTAAAAACCTTCCCCTTTAGTCATTGTTCTCTAGTGATCATCATTTAAATAATCTATTCCTTCTATGTGCTCACAGGTCCAGAGTCTCCTCCAGTTTATAAATGGCTGTATAATATTTAGGTCCCTGTAATTTATATTTGCAGGGTTTGGTGCTTCCTGAGTTTTCTTGTACTTGGCTGAAAATATTCAAATATACGTTTATGTGACTATCACTAGGTTTAAAACTGGCCAGAGACAGCAGGTAAGTCTCTCTGAATCACACCTAAATTACCATATGTGAGACCCTGAATTTCTGCTGCACCACCACAGGGGAGCAGCATGTATGTAAAGGAGCTTCATGAATGATGGAATGGTACTGTGATTTCTGTCCCCCCTCTTTGTCTGACTATGTCAGTCTCTTCTCTTTGCCTTTCTAAATTAAATTAAAAATAAAGAACCACGCAACAAATATTATTTAAAAAAATAAGACTGTGTGATGCTGATTTTATTGACATTATTTTGACAAATAAATGACAACAATGTTCAATGTTGTAAGATCACCAGTCAATGAATATATTGAGTACACACATTGTTACATTTCCCATCTTACTTTGCATCAAAGAGATAGCCAATGTTAGCAGTTGATGTGGTTTTTCTGCAATAGTTCTATATACATATAAATAGGCAGATGAATACACATAAATTTTAGTGGAGGTTTGAATAGATGGTATTGGGTGCAATTTATCTCATACCTTATTCACTTCACAATGTAATGGAGATACCAAGTGTATCCACAAAGGTGGTTGATGTTATTGCTTCTCTAGTCTCTTTTTGGATATACCCTATTTTTAAAACTTGCTTAACAACAGACATTTGGAGGGCTTTCATGAGCGTGCTTCCCAACATAAACATCAAGAAGCATTTTGTTATGATTTTCTATTTTTCATCTTTCTCTCAGGATACTATTTCAAATACTAAAGTTATCTCTCCCTATACCATTCCTTCTGTTAACACTCAGCCTAATTAATGTCCATCACTTATTAGATCTTTTCAAATTTTTCACTATTATCAGAGTAAGGTTGGCTTACAGGACCTTTCTAATATAAGTTATCACAACATGCCCACTACCAAAGGATCAATAACCCTCCATAAAAATCTGCTAAACTTACTTTTCCCTTTCCCCTAGGTAACCTAGGTAACCTTTAGTCAGAGTTTAAGGCCTTATTTTTTAATTAGCTTTGTTCTCTTTTTTGTTTCTCTATATCTCACATAAACTCAACTAGTGCATTTTTCTTTCTTTTCTTTTCTTTTTGTAAGTTGCTTTTATTTACAATGTCAACTTTTTAAAAACTCACTAAAATTAACTGGAAAATAAACTAGGCAGAAATTGCTTTACAAAAAGAGAGGAATCCCAAAAGAACCCACAGTTCAGTTTTATTCAGAGCAAGGAAAAAAGAAAACTTTTGACCATATTGTGAAAAACTCAACCATAAGTCTGTAATCTGTACTCAAAACTGCACATGCAAAGAGGACAATATTCTGCAATCAATACAATTAATTTGCTGATGTATTTGTCTGTCTAATATTAACAATTATAAACAGAGCAGTACATTTTTATGATTTATTTGATTTAGCATAATCAGCACTAGTTCCATTGATATTATTGCAAAGGATAAGGTTCCATATTTTATCACTATGTACCACTATGTACCACGACTTCATATTTGACTTTTGTGTCATTAGGCAGATTGGTTGATTCCATGTTGAGGTTGTTTTAAGTAGCACTACAATGTCCCTGGACTTGCATAAATCCTTTCAGGTACATTATTTTGTGTTCTTCAAACATATACCTAGGAATGGCATTGCTGAATTATATGGCAGTCTTAAGGGTATTTTTTGTAATTTATTCTTTAATTAATTAAATTATTTTTTTCTTAATTGGGGAGTTAAAGTTTTACATTCAACAGTAAATATAAGAGTTTGTACATGCATAACATTTCCTAGTTTTCCATTTAACAATATAACCCCCACTAGGTCCTCTGTCATCCTTTTTGGACCAGTATTCTTCCCCCCACCCATCCAAGAATCTTTTACTTTGGTGCAATACGCTAATTCCAGTTCAGGTTCTACTTGTGTTTTCTCTTCTGATTTTGTTTTCAACTTCTACCTGAGAGTGAGATCATCCCATATTCACCCTTAAGTCTCTGACTTGTTTCACTTAACATGAATTTTTCAAGTACCATCTAAGATCGGCTGAAAATGGTGAAGTGAATATTTTTAATAGCTGAGTAAGATTCCATTGTGTATATATACCACAACTTGCTCAGCCACTCATCTGTTGTTGGACACCTGGGTTACTTCCAGGTTTTGGCTATTACAAATTGTGCTGCTAAGAACATATGTGTACACAGATCTTTTTGGATGGGTGTGTTGGGTTCCTTAGGATATATCCCCAGGAGAGGAATTGCAGGGTCATAGGGTAGGTCCATTTCTAGCCTTTGAGAGTTCTCCAGACTGTTCTCCACAGAGGCTGGACCAATTAACATTCCCACCAGCAGTGCAAGAGGGTTCCTTTGACCACACAACCTCTTCAGCATTTACTGCTGTTACCTTTTCTGATGTATGACATTCTCACAGGAGTGAAGTGCTATCTCATTATTGTCTTTATTTGCATTTCTCTGACAATCAAAGACTTGGAGCATTTTTTTATGTGTTTCTCAGCCTTTTGGATCTCTTCTGTGATGAATATTCTGTCCATGTCCTCTCCCCATATTTGGATGGGGTTATTTGTTTTCTTGTTGATAAGTTTGGCAAGATCTTTATATATGTTGGTTATTAAACTCTTGTCTGATGTATGGCATGTAAAGATCTTCTCCCATTCTATGAGGGGTCTCTTGGTTGGTTTGGTTAGTGGTTCCTTTCGCTGTGCAGAGTTTTTTAATGTGATGTACTTTCACAGGTTTATGTTTGCCTTAGTCTTCTTTGTAATTGGATTCATTTAATTGAAGATGTCTTTAAAATTTATGTGGAAAAGTGTTCTGCCAATATTTTCCTCTAAGTATCTGATAGTTTCTGGTCTAACATTCAAGTCCTTGATCCACTTGGAATTTACTTTTGTATTTGGTGAAATATAATCGTTCAGTTTCATTCTTCTGCATGTTTCAACCCATTTTTTCCAACACCATTTGTTGAAGAGACTCTGTTTTCCCCCATTTAATAGTCTGGGCAATTTGTCAAAGATTAGATGTCCATAGGTGTGGGGGCTTACTTCTGGAGAACTTCTTTTAGGGTAGGCTTGGTAATTATTGATTCTTTCAACTGTTGCTTGTCTGAGAAGGTTTTTATGCCTCCACCTAGTCTGAATGAAAATCAAGCCAGATACAGTAGTCTTGGTCGAAAGCCTTTCGCATTGAGCACTCAATAGATATCTTGCCATTCTCTTCTGGCCTATAGTCTTTGTGTGGAGAAGTCTGCTGCTAATCTTATGGGTTTTCCTCTGTATATGACTCTTTGTTTTTCTCTTGCAGCCTTCAGGATCCATTCTTTATCCTTATTCCTTTTCATTCTAAATATGCTATGTCTTGGAGTCTTTAAGTATGAGTTAATTCTGTTTGGGACCCTCTGGGCTTCTTGAACCTTTATGTCTTTTATATTATCTAGACTAGAGAAGTTCTCACCTCTTATGTCCTGAAGAATACTTTCTTCCCCTCCTCTCTTTCTTCCTCTGGTAAGCCAATAATGCATATATTATTTCTTTTGAAGTTATCCCATAGGTCTCTGTTGTTGTTCTCAGAATCTCTTAATCTCTTTTTGAGATCTCTTACTTTTTTTTTGTTGTCTCTACTTCATCCTCGATCTTGCTAATTCTGTCTTCAGCTTCATTTATTCTATTCTCTCTCCCCTCTACTGTTTTCTGGAGTTTATCTATTTTGTTACCCTTTTGTGATACTGTTTTAGCTTATTCAGCTAGTTGTGTTCTTAGCTCAGCTATTTCAGCTTTCAGCTCTTTAAGAACCTTGAAATAATTAGTGTTTTCTTCCAGAGTCTCATTTGTTGTTTCTGCATTTTTTATGACAATTCTTTCAAATTCTTTACTCGCCCCTGTGATTATTTCCTTAACTAGTGTTTGGATGTTTGACCTCATTATTTTGTGCTTCAACTTTTTGGGGGCTTTTAGCTGGACTCTTGTCCTGGTCCATTTCTCCAATATTTCTTCTTGTTGGTTTAACCATTCTATGGAATATGTTATGAGGTCCCTTTCTCAGTACTTTCCAAATTACTGATCACTCTTGCCTGGATTGACTTGTTTCTAAGTAAGGTAATTAAAGGGTTCACAATTGTGGAAATTGACAGTTGTTTAAATATTATTTTAATCCTTGAATTGGAGCACAGCAGCTTAAAACCCTTTTTTGCTTTTTTCTTGCCTGAAGGCTATGGGAGCCTGAGGACTTTCAAACTGTAAGTAGGCTTTTTAGCTTAATCACTGACTCCTGACCAAGAGATAAAGCAGGGTGGGGCAGAGATAACCCAGTGGTTATGCAAAGAGACTCTCACAGCCCCATTGCTAGGCCACTGATGTATAGATCTTCTCCTGAGTTTCCTTGTTAGTTCTCTGTCCCCTGGTGTCAGCACAGGGCCTCCCCCCTTCCCCCACTGCTCCAGATTTTGAGGGCAGTAGCAATGGAGACTAACAGTTGCATTTGGTGAGTACTCTCCTCCCTTCAGCTGCCTTTTTGTTTGTGAAACAGACTGGAGGTAGAGTCTCAACTAGTAAACTGCTGGACTGTTAAGGGCCACTTAATCTCTCCCTAGGCTCCTCTCTGTCCATGAGGCACACGTGTTTGCACTCATTGGTGATTTGGTAGGTTCAGGAAGTCATTCTCTAATGTAACTATTGCGGTCCCAGGTAGTCTCCTTTGGTATTCCTAGTTGACCCAGGAGAGGAGAGGAGAGGAGAGAAGAGAAACACAGCTGCTGCTGCTCCATAGCTCTGCTTCATGTAGTTCCATTCTTAATTTTTAATGCTTTGAGAAACATATGTATTGTTTTACATAGAGACTTTACCAGTTTACATCCCCACCTAAGTCTAAAATAATTCATTTTTCTCCATAACCTCATCAGAACTTGTTTCTGGTATTTCGTATAACTCATATTCACAGGTATCGTGATATTTCATTGTGGTTTTGATTTGTATTTCCCTCATAGTAAATGATAATGGCCATTTTTTGTGCCTTTTCACCATCTGTAATATTTTTGGGTGAACTATCTGCTCACCACTTCTCCCCAATTTTAGTAAGGTTTTTTTTTGTTTTTGAGTTTTGTGAGTTATTTATGTATCTTGATTGTCAATCCAATATCAGCCCAAAGCCAGCTCAGTTATGTATACTGAAATTATTCAATATGTTATCATATGTATGTTAATTAAATATTGTTTCCTATCAACAGGGACACCTTTTATTATTTTTTTAATTTTTTATTTATAAAAAGGAAACATTAACAAAACCATAGGATAAGAGGGGTACAGTTTCGCACAGTTCTCACCATCAGAATTCCATATACCAATCCCTCCACTGATAGCTTTCATACTCTTTGACCCTCTGGGAGTATGGACCCAAGATCCTTGTGGGTTGCAGAAAGTTGAAGTTCTGGCTTCTGTAATTGTTTCCCCACTGAACATGGGCATTGACAGGTTGATCCATACTCCCAGCCTATCTCTCTCTTTCTCTACTGGGGAAGGCTTCTGGAGAAGCAGAGCTCCAAGGCACATTGGTGGGGTTGTCTGTCCAGGGAAATCTGGTCACATCCTGCTAGTATCTGGAATCTGGTGGCTGAAAAGAGTGTTAATATACAAAGCCAAAAAAATTGTTGAACAATCATGGACCTAAAGGCTGGAATAGTGCAGGTGAAGTGTTGGGGGTCCTCCATTTTGTAGTTATCTAGTAGGCATATTTTAGTTATATTTCAAAGGGCCTGTAGCTATACTAGTATTTTTTGTTGTTGCTATTGTTGTTTTTACTGAGCCTGTAGCTATACTAGTGTTTTTTGTTGTTGCTGTTGTTGTTTTTCCTGAGCCTGAAATCTGATATGCCGGTGAATCCTAATTATTAAATTATTGTCTGGGGAGTTGATGTCATGGCTGGGAAAAGGACCAGAAAGCTTGATCAGGGAAGAAAGTAGCTCCCCTAATATGGGAAAGGAATATAAATATCGTTGCCTGTAAACCCCATCAATTTGATGTGATCAGGGGCATGGTAATGTTGGGTTGGGTGCACCTGAGCCCTATTCTTGGCTCTCATCACTGAACCAATAATAGCATTTTGTTTTGTCTCTAAGTTTTTTTTTTCAATTTCCTTTGTGTGATTAATTTCTAGTTTTATGCCATTATTACTTGAAAAGATACTTACCAATCCAATTTTGTTAATTTATTGAGTTTTTTTTTCATGCCCAACATGTTGTACTTCCTTGAAAATATTACATCACTACTATGAAAGAAAATTTATTCACTTGGGGGGAGGATGCAGTCTTGTAGATTTATATTAATCTCAACAAGTAGTACAACTCACTTAAGGCTTTTGATTTCTGTTTTTCTTTTTTTTTTTTTTTCTTGTGGTGTGTACAGTTGAAGTATCCATTTGAAAGAATGGGCTGTCAAGGTTCCATACTACTATTGTGTTGTCAAAGTCTCTCCAGTTCTGCTAAGAGTTGCTTTATAAATTTTAATACTCCTTCATTTTCTGTATAGAAAAATATAATGATCTGTCGTTTTGGAACTGAGATACAACATAGCATCCACTAGCTGTTCCCCATGGCATTGTAAAAATGAGACAAAATGGCACCAACCAGTGAATTCCATGGCATTTATACCCACCCTATAGTTTGTCCTATATCTACTGTTTTAATTATAAGATTATAGGACTTCTGAGATTTTTCACAAACCTACTACTGGCTCCCCTAAGGAAAGTTTCTTAACTTAGGAGTCTTTTCCTGTTTATAGCTTTCTGTCATATGCTTCTGCATAGTGGAATTTGTTTCCTGACATAAACATTTCTTTTTTTTTTTTTTTTTTTACATTGGTACTATCTCTTTACTCTATGGTATGACAACTCTACTCACACAAATTTCAGAATAGTATTATGCAAATGGTTTTCCCTTTGCTTAAGTTTTGCAGAGAAAGAGAAACATAGGTTCTCCCTCAATTATATAGGTTCTTCACCCTTCTAGGACAATTAGGGATGTCAATATTTCTTACATTTGAAAATAAAATAAAGCACAATTATAAAATTTACAATGTTACATGAACTTTAACTTATTTTTATTAGTAAAGGCATGACAACTGTGTCAATGCAGCCTGATTTGGTTGTTACTATATGGCACCATAATGACTCCATTACTATTGGAACTATTCAGCTCGTCAACGTATATAAGCCTCCCAGTGCCTCATGGGATAATGAGGTCCTGCCTAGCTCAAATCACCCAGCCGTTTACGTTGGAGACTTTAATAGTCATCACCAAGACTGGGGATATTCCTCCAGTCATGCTGACAGCTCTATCTTAGCCGACTGGGCTTCAGCGAATGACCTCTCCCTATTATACGATCCCAAACAGCCAGGCTCTTTTCACAGTGCTAGATGGAATAAAGACTCGTCACCTGACCTGTGCTGGATTAGCACAGTCAACGGCCAAGCCTTTCCCACTACGAGACAAGTTCTCAAGATCTTCCCACACAGTCATCACCGCCCAGCTATCATCCACATTGGTCTCCAGCTCCCACTGATTCTGTGCTCAAAGAAACTAAGATGGAACTTTCGGAAAGCAAACTGGCGTCTGTACAGTGATCTTACCAACAAATCTATTCCTGCAATTCCAATTAACTCTATCCCCTCTGAAGATTCCTACGGGCGCTTCCGCCAAGCCATCTTCAAAGCAGCTTCCCAAGCCATTCCTCGTGGGAGACATGCTAACTATACGCCTTGTCTTGATGCTGAATGCGAGCAACTACTAAATCAGTATGATGAGTCAGGCGACCCAGATGTGGCTGACCATCTCATTGCCTCCCTGGATGCAGCACACCAAGCCCGCAGGCAACAACTCACGGAAAGTCTGAACTTCACCCACTCAAGTAGGAAGGCCTGGAAGCTTCTTCACAGACTGGGTGCTGGTAGCCAACCCCCTCCCGTCTCCCATCTTCCCGTATCTCCAAACTCAGTGGCCAGTCACCTAACTCAAGTTGGACGTGCTAAGATCGACCCAGTCTGGAAAAGAGAAATTTCCCACAAATGGTCATCCCACTTTCGGTTATCTTGTCCATCTCCAAAACTCTCTCCCTTTACACTGTCTGAACTGGAAGACGCTTTGAAGAGGGTTAAACTGGGAACAGCTGCTGGCTATGATAACATCACCCCAGAACTCATTCTTAACCTGGGTCCCATGGCAAAGAAGTGGCTCGCTTCATTCCTGTCCCACATCTTGGAATCTGAGTCTATGCCCAATGTTTGGCGTCGTGCGAAGATAATAGTGGTTTTGAAACCAAAGAAAGACCCAACACTGGCCGCCAGCTATAGACCAATTTCTCTCCTCTCCGTGTGTTACAAACTCCTTGAGAGGCTGCTTCTGTCACATATTTCTCATCTTACAGAGAAATTCCTATCACCCGCCCAAGCTGGTTTCCGCCCAGGAAGATCTACCTGCGAACAAGCCCTGGCCCTCTCAACTTACATTGAAAATGGATTCCAGAAGAATTTAAAGACGGGTGCTGTTTTTGTTGATCTCACAGCAGCCTATGACACGGTCTGGCACCGTGGTCTAGTCAAGATCTCAAGATGCCTGCCTCCATGGGTGGCCAACACTATATCGTTTCTTCTCCAAAACAGAAGATTCCGGGTGCATCTGGGTGACAAGTCTAGCAGATGGAGACTTGTCTCAAGTGGCCTCCCCCAGGGCTCTGTTCTGGCTCCTACGCTATTTAATATTTACATCAATGACCTCCCAGAAACTTCTTCAAGGAAGTTCATCTACGCCGATGACATCTGCTGTGCAACTCAGGCATCCAAGTTTGACATCCTTGAGGAAACACTCACGAAAGACATGTCTCTGATATCTGATTACTGTAAAAAATGGCGACTAATCCCTAGCACTGCAAAAACGGTATCATCTGTTTTCCATCTACACCATGCCTCGGCCTAGCGTGAGTTTAATGTGCAGCTTGGCGATACGAGAATCCGGCATGAAGCCCAGCCAGTCAGTCTATCTTGGCATTACTCTCGATCGCACTCTGTCATTTCACAAACATCTCACAAAAACTGCAGCAAAGGTGGGCGCGAGGAATAACATCATTGCAAGACTGGCCAGCTCCTCATGGGGCGCGAGCGCTTCCACACTACGATCATCATCTCTGGCATTATGCTATTGTACTGCAGAATACTGTGCCCCAGTATGGTTCCGTAGCCCCCATGTCCACTTGGTCGATTCCAAATTATATTCCTCCATGAGGATAATTTCTGGAATCATCCGTTCCACCCCGGTTCCATGGCTGCCAGTTCTTAGCAACATCGCCCCGCCAGATATTCGTCAGGATGCGGCATCATCTAAGTTCATTTCCCACGTCTACGCTTGACCGGACCTGCCAATATACGCGGATATCTTCGCCCACCCTGTCCAACGCTTGACGTCTCGTCACCCAATCTGGTCCCCTATGCCTACACTGAACTTCTCTGTTCCAGTCTCTTGGAAACAGAGTTGGCAGTCAGCTGAGGTAAAGAACAAACACCTCATCACAGACCCCTGCAAGCATCAACCCGGCTTTGACCTAGCACATTATGATTGGGCCCTCCTCAATCGCTATCGAACAGGCCATGGCCAGTGCGCAGCTATGTTCCATCGCTGGGGAGCCAGAGACGACCCGAACTGCCCCTGTGGCTACAGACCGACTATGACCCACATAGTCAACGACTGCCACCTCTCCAGATTCAAAGGAGGTCTCGAAACTTTACATCAGGCTCAACCTGATGCTGTTGACTGGCTACGGAAGAAGGGCAAACGCTAGAAGAAGAAGAACCATAATGAAAAACTTGGGGCTGTCTCTTAGATCTAAATTATTTAGCCAGTGAATAGCACCTGTAAGAATTGGCTTTTATTAATAGTCTCAAATAGGTCAAAACCCATATTGTGATTTATAAGAGTTCTATTTTTAAATATGAAAAAAAGCAATTTAAGATAAATATGAGCATTTATTAAGTCCTTGGGTTTACTTTATTCATACTTCTTTACCCTCTAGATGACACTTGCTTCATAAAACCTCCTTGTGATCCTTCAGCAATTAGAATAATTGGTATTTTAATTCTACTTTTTACTATATGAGACCTTGTAATTTCCTGTCCATCAGAATGAAGCAAACCATTACCTTTATTTGTGGAATAAAAACTTTTAGGACTACTTAGGAATAGATGTGTTTTGCAGAAAAATATGCTGTCACTTCTTTAAATCTCAATAGCAACAGCAGCTTTATCAGGCTTCCCATTTTGCTTGGTTGTAGATGTTCCACTTCACAGAGTACCTGCTGCAGGCCAGTCTATGACCTCCATCTTCACTCTCATCATTTCACAGCACTGAGAGAAATGGTGATCCTTCCCAGGTCTTTTGCTTCACAGCAGTTCTTTGATTGTTTTCAAACTGTAAATGAGTTTTGTAAATTAATTTGAAAAGTTTCCCAAATATTAAAGCTCTTGTTTCCCAACTTCAGCTATAGTCTGTTTTCTTCATTCACTTTACTGTAACAAAATGAAGAAACTGACCACTTTGCATCCACTCTCCCTAAATATACAAATTTAATTCACTTCCTTATAGTCTAAAGAAATTCTACTAACACCAATTTTCTTCTTTTTTTTTAAAGATTTTATTTATTTATGAGAAAGATAGGAGGAGAGAGAAAGAATCAGACATCACTCTGGCACATGTGCTGCTGGGGATCGAACCCAGGACCTCATGCTTAAGAGTCCAACGCTTTACCACTGCGCCACCTCCCGGACCACCTAACACCAATTTTCTTAAAACCCTTCCTTTCAAAAAGAAAAAAAGTCCACTTCCTTTCTGATTTTCAGAAATATTATAATGACTGTAGATAACTTGCAAATGACAGTGAATTTTAAATTCAAACAGAAATATTTGTAATTTCTTTTTTTTTTTAGAAATATTTATAATTTACAGAGAAAAGTGCATGAGCATTTTAATTTTTTTTTTTTGACTCTACTGAAAATGCACAAGACAGTCAATCTCCCTTTGCCACCGAAATTTCTTGGGAACTGATTTTCAAAAACTGTTATAAATTTCATTGTCAGCACATAGTTCCTTAATTTGAAACCATTTCCTCCTATAGATTATTCTGAAATACCTATTTGGTCACATGTTTGAATATAGATTTCCTCTTTTTATTATTTTATTTATTATTTATTAGATAGAGGCAGAGAAATCGAGAGGAAAGGGGTAGATAATAACTGAGAAAGACACTTGCAACACCGCTTAATTACTCATGAAGCTTTCCTCCTACAGGTTACTGGGGGCTTAAACTGGGATCCTTATGCATGGTAACAGGTGCACTGAGCCAGACGTACCACCACCCAACCCTAGATATCCAATTTTTAATCAAATCGAGTAACTGAAGTAAAATTTATAAATTTATTTATAAAAAATTATTTATGATTTTGCTAATGACAAATGTTGAAATAGTTTAAATTCCATTGTACTATTTGGGTACTGCTTTTATGATGCTCTTCTTTTTTAATTTATTTTTTATTTAAGAAAGGATAAATTAACAAAACCATAGGGTAGGAGGGGTACAACTCCACACAATTCCCACCACCCAATCTCCATATCCCATCCCCTTCCCTGATAGCTTTCCCATTCTCCATCCCTCTGGGAGCATCCTTATGGGTTGCAGAAGGTGGAAGGTCTGGCTTCTGTAATTGCTTTCCGCTGAACATGGGCGTTGACTGGTCAGTCCAGTTTTACTCCCACTCTGCCTCTCTCTTTCCCTAGTAGGCTGGGTCTCTGGGGAAGCAGAGCTCCAGGACACATTGGTGTGGTCTTCGGTCCAGGGAAGCCTGGCAGGCATCCTGATGGCATCTGGAACCTGATGGCTGAAAAGAGAGTTAACATACAAAGCCAAACAAATTGTTGAGCAATCATGGACCCAAAGCTTGGAATAATGGAGAGGAGATGTTGGGGGGTTCACTCACTGCAGACTCTAGTGTACTTCTGCTTTCAGGTATATATTTTGCACTAGTTTATGAATACGTGTGAACATATGCTCTCTCTCACAGAACCTGGTCTATATCTAGGTTTTGGGACTTTGTTAGAAAATGATCACCTGGGATGGAAATAGAGAATACTATGAAAGGAAAAGTCTCACCTGAGTAATGAAGCTGAAGGGTTGTCATTCCACACGTGAAGTCTCTGGACACAGTCTGAGCTGAAGCATGTTGTGATGGCAATTGTTGCGTTGATTAGGTTGCGATCAGTGGATGCAATATTATTTGATATGGATTGGGAGAGGCATGCGGGAAAGTGGGCCATATACTAAAGTTCCAGGACTGGGGGAAATATAGGCTCTATAATGGAGATATGAGGTTCCTGCTGTCTTGGCTTCAAAAAGACAATGGATAGTTAATGTTATCATCACATTATTTGGTAATTGGGTTAACTTTGAAAAGTCCTTTTGTTAGGGTTTGCTGTATAGTACCCAGTATCATGTATATAGCTGTGCCACTGGTTGCTTCTGATCTACTTGGACTAGGCTTTTGAGAGAGTCCACATATCGAATACACAGCCTATATATATTAAACAGCCTCAGTCTGTGTTTTAAAAACTTCGAGACTTACAATTAATTTTCCCCTCTCATATTAATTAACTAGTGATTTATATGACTACGCTTTACTAGGAGTGTACATAAACACCATTCCCACCACCAAAAGACTGTGTCCCATCCCACCCACCCACCCCCCACCGGCCCAGGAAGCCGCATATCCACCTCGCCACAGGGTTTTTGCTTTGGTGCCCTACTTTCAATGTAGTCAGATCCTGCTTTTAGTTTCCCTTTCAGATTTTCTTCCTCAACTTCTGTTGATGAGTGGGATCATTCCACACTCATCTTTATCTTTCTGACTTAGCTCACTTAACATAATTCCTTCTAGCTCTGTCCAAGATGGGTCAGAGAAGGTGGGTTCATTGTTCTTGATAGCTGTATTCATGATGCTCTTAATGTATTGTCTAGCTTCTTAGTTTTTAGATGATCTAATAGATAAATAATTGTTATTGTGGTTCTCATTTGATTTGATAATGAAGATGATTACTATTTTTTATCTTTTTGTTGTTTATTTTTATTTTTCAAATTAATAGCAAATTGTTGCAAATATATTCCCTTTTTATTCCCTAAATATAGAGTGTATGTATATATATATATATATATATATATATATATAATATATATATATGATATATATATGTATATATATATATTATGTTTCTAATAGATGTATGGTAAAACATCATATGATAAAGCTAATAAACTACATGATAAAACAAATTATAAAACTTAGGTTATGCTTATGATGTTCTTATACACAGAGCATTTTCCATAGTGAAATCTATCCACCTCATTCTTTCATTTAGGCAACAAATTCATTTTTTGAAGTAATAAATATGCTTTAGTTGTAAAGAATCAAAAGGAGTGCATTATAATGTACACAGTACAGTGTCTTACATACTCAGTGGTTCTGATTAGAATTTGTAGTTTTGCATGTGCATTGTTAAATCAATTACTTTATTTAAATAAAAAGTTTAGAAATAATTTATAGTTTATTCATGTCATTGTAACAAAATTATTATTTTAATATTTGATCACATTCATGTGTAGTAAACTCACTAACTCTGCCATTTTGTCATTTTTTTTTTTTTAGGTAAGTAATTCTGTTGTAGGCAGATAATGGTGATTTGTTTCTTTTCCCATTACTTTTATTGTATAATTGCTTTGTCTCCAAGTGTTGGGCCTACTTCTAAACCACTGTGAAATAATTATTGTTAGCATGAGTTTCCTTTTTGTACATTTATGAGACTGGCTCTAGAGTTTCATTTCTAAGTACGATAAGACTGTTGATTTGAGACTTTCGTTGTTTTCCTTTTCCTAATCATATGTAGATTTCCTATTTTTGAAAGAATACTCATTAAGAAAAGTTGATGAATTTCAGGCTTTTTCAGATATATTTGAATTGTATGTTTCTCAGAGATTTCTCAACTTGAATACATATCTAATTTCTTGAATAGACCGTGCTTACATATGAGAAATGTTTTCCTTCAAGCATAATTTACTTTATCTTATTTTTATTTAGAATTCTCTTTTTATTTATTCTGTTTTAATAATAGGGGATGAGAGACAGAAAAGAATAGAGACACAGAAGCAACCTACCAAGAGGTTGAGCAAGGAGGGACAGTAGTACCCCAAAGGTGTGCCTTCTCCTATCAGACTCCCTGCCTCACAAAGTGCCCTGCATTCCTGATACTATGGCCATTAGATAAAAAGAAAGGGGGAGATGTTGGGAATTATGCCAGCTCCCCTGCATAGCTTGATGCTGTTGTCTATTTACATAATCATTGTTTTGCCTGAGACCCACCCTGCCTGCAGGGTATCGGTTAATCCCACTTGTCACAACAGCTGCTATGGAAGCTTTCTACCTTCACACTCTTTTCTCCACCCCATCTCCTAACCATTTTCTTTTCCCACTTTCCACTTCCAGCTAAAGATATATATAAAGGCATTGTCTCTGATCAATAAAGGTATTGCATTGCGTTCCCACTCTGCCACATGTTCCTGGTCTCTCTCCCACATCACTGAGTAAGCAGCAGCCCAGGTTGGCTCCAGTTGAGTTTTATCCAACCCAGAGAGCACGTGCTCTGGAAGAAACACCCCTACAATGCTACCCTGGCAATTTATTTCATATGAGAAAGAGAATTTCATATGAGAGAGAAAAAGACAATGAGAGACAGACAGAGAGAGAGTAAGAGAGAGACAGAGACCACAGGTCCATTCTGGTATGTAAAGTGCTATGGATTGTATTGGGAACATCATCTGAAAAGTCCTGCACTCTTTTTTTTTTTTTTTAAATTTTTTATTTAAGAAAGGATTAGTGAACAAAAGCATAAGGTAGGAGGGGTACAACTCCACACAATTCCCAACACGCAATCCCCATAACCCACCCCCTCCCATGGTAGCTTTCCCATTCTCTATCCCTCTGGGAGCATGGACCCAGGGTCGTTGAGGGTTGCAGAAGGTAGAAGGTCTGGCTTCTGTAATTGCTTCCCCGCTGAACATGGGCGTTGACTGGTCGGTCCATACCCCCAGTCTGCCTCTCTCTTTCCCTAGTAGGGTGTGACTCTGGGGAAGCTGAGCTCCAGGACACATTGGTGGGGTCTTCAATCCAGGGAAGCCTAGCCAGCATCCTGGTGGCATCTGGAACCTGGTGATTGAAAAGAGAGTTAACATATGAAGCCAAACAATTTGTTGAGCAATCATGGACCCAAAGCTTGGAATAGTGGAGAGGAAGTGTTAGGGAGGTACTCACTGCAAACTCTAGTGTAGTCCTGCTTTCAGGTATATATTTTGCAGTAGTTTATGGATACGTGTGCACATAAGCTCTCTCTCACAGAAACTGGTGTATATCTAGGTTATAGGACTTTGTTGGAAAGTGAACTACCTGAGATGAAATTAGAGTGTACTATTAAAGGAAAGGTCTCACCCGAGTAATGAAGCTGAAGGGTTGTCATTCCACACGTGAAGTCTCTGGATACATTCTGAGGTGAAGCATGTTGAGGTAGCAATCGTTGCTTTTTACACTTGCCTGCACTCTATCTTTTGAGCTGTTCCCCAGCTACTTTAACAAGATTTTCTAGGTGTTACTTCTTTACTGTCTAAAAATTTGTTTTGCAAACTCAATTTCCTCTATTTTTCAGAAAATTATCAGTTCAACTAGTTGTTAATATTATAAAATATAACAATTCTCTTTAATTTTAAAATTAACAAATATATGGTTACCTACCTTTAGATTTTTAGTGCAGTCTATTACTTCATTGTGTATAGAGAGTCTTAAAAGTATAAATATATTGACTTTATCTGTCAGTTATCAAATTTGAGGCCTTTATGTTTTTAACCAACTGGCTTCTTTTTGGGAATTATTTTAATTTTAAGATAAACAAGTGATTTAACAAAGCTAACCACCTTCTGAACCTCTAGGAGTTACTGACTTTGGGTCTACTGGACTTCCGTAATGAAGCATTCTTCAGAAACACTTCCCTGGTTTTTCTGTCTAGTTTTGCTATTTCTCTTCATCTAACTTCAAAGTTCCTTTTTCTTCCTCCAACCCCAGGAGGAGGTCTTGTCCCAAAACAACATTTGGACCCTTATTGTTTGTAGGCCATACCCAACCTCCATCATAGTTAAAGACAAGCAGCCTATCTCCTCATATTGAGCTGCTTAGTGCATCAGGTTATTTTTCTGTAAAAGACTTTCACTGTAACCTAAACTTAAAGTGTAGTTATGAACATATTAAAAGTAATGTCATGTCTGACTTCCTGATTGCTGATAGTGTGTTGTATTACTTTAAGTTAAACCTTGAAATTATGCAAATTCTTACTTTCTTCCCTCAGCTACAGAAATGAGTGCACTCCTGCATTTGTAGTTGACACAGATTCATTGTATTAGCCATCTCTGATGATTTCTTCTGTTGTGTATGACAGCACCTAAACTGGCATACAAGTCTGGTGACTCAATTGAATGTTTAATCAGGAAATGTTTCAGTCTTTCCTAAAATATATCAGTGACTCTCTTAAGGACCCTCTTGTGCTTCTTTTGGAAAAAAAAAAAAAAAACAAAACTTCCAATATACTTACTTTGGGTTGACTTTCAGTGGTGAGAGATGCCTTTTCATTTTTGTGAGATACTAAAGGGTTGACCTTAGTAAAATGTGCCCTCACAATAAAGTTTTTGCAATTTGGATGACATATCATACAGATTTTCAAGAATACCTCAAAATATCATGATACATAGTATCCTTATCCCTAAGAGAGAGTTTGAAAGTTAGATAAGAATTTTTTGCTGATAGTGTAAAGATAAACATTATATATATTGTGTGGAATCTGGTTTATAGAATGAAATTAAATGACTTTCACATAGGGTCAGGATACCTTTTTTTATTGTATAAAAAGCAGTGAGTCATTAATATCGACCTACACATAAGATGTTCATTTAGTTGAGTTGTCAAAACTGATTTAGCAGTATTGCAAAAGTGATGTGAGAATTGATGGAGCATTTTAACTTAATCTAGGCACTAACTTCACCAATTTTAAATACACTAACTTCACCAATTTTAATAGTGTTGCAAAAAAAAAAAGGTTTATGGCTAGTAATTAAATTTTTAGCTGGTAATGTTTATTCATTTGCAAATATGTTTCTGGGAAAGTTTGACTGTTGGCTTTTTTGAAAATGACTTTATTTGCTGCACAAAGGTCATTCTTAAATGTCAAACATCATTTGGTAACTGCTTCGGTTCATTTTTTTCAAGTCTGTAAGGATATTTTTTCCTGACTTGTTTTTGAGGTCAGTCTAGTATTTTTAGGTAGTGGGAAATTATGTTTTTCTGAAAGCATAGGGTTTGAAAAGAACACAGAGCACTGTTAAGCAGAAAGAAATAAATTCTTGTATGATTCAATTATGACCTTTATGAATGATGAGCAGATGGCTAGTCTGATAAAGGAATTTAGTTTATTTTTTCCCACAGAATTTTTACTAAGAATTGAGTACTGTTTTGAGAATTATTTCCTTTTGTTGAAATTGTTATTAGAAACCCTTTACAGTCTCCAGAAGATACCAGAATTAATGGCTTTTCCAGTCTTTATAACTTCAAAATTGAATGCATTAATTCAGTGATACTTAATGTGCCCCTTCCAAATTGAATTTGGAAAAGTGCTCACACTTTTAAATACATTTTTGAATATATATGTCTTTATTATTATGCTCAATAAATCAATTTTTGGTAGAGACAAAGCCTTAAATAGTTGAAAGTACTCCAGAAGGGATCAGTATAATTTACTTCCAATAAAAATATTTTGTTTCATTTTATCCAGCCTCATATTAGTAACATTATAAGTGTTTTTTTTTTACATTTCCTTTTATTTATTTATTTTTCTTCTACCAGAGTATTGATTAACTCTGGCTTATGATGGATACTGAGCCTCCAATGCTCAGGAGTGAAAGCATTATTTCACAACCACTTTGCTTCCTCCCTACTCCCAGTACACTCTTTGTAAAGGCAGCTTAGTTAAAGTTCTTGCTGTGAAGATTTTGTCATGTCTTTCTTCTCAAGAAATATCAATTAAAAGAAAAAAAGAATATTTAGTACTAGGAATTGAGCCCAAAGTTTCACATATAGAAAGCGTGTGCTTACCCACTGTGTTTTATCTCCAGCCACCCAACAAAACATTTGGAAGGGAACTGAAACTGAGATTATAAAAAGCTCTGAGCATACATTAATAGCTTTATTCTGTATTGCACCATGATTAGCATCATGGAACTGCATATTCCAATTTAGAAAGAAAGCCATCCAAAACTTAAGAATATAAAATTAACTTAAAAGTTGAAAAAGGCCTTAAATGGTTTTGTTAACTGTATAGTTTTATACTTGAGGTCATAGATTAGGCATCGCTTAGATGTGATTTTTTTTTCTAAATACCAGAACAAACATATCCTTCTTATATAATGATGGGAAAATCACATTAACTCTCAAAAACATAACTTCCATATCTAAAACCAACTATAAATAAAATATAGCTCAGAATAAGATGGAAAGTAATTATAAATTCTTGCTCTTGGAAAGAATTCCATCAGTAAGACAGACTGTGATGGTGTAGACAGACCTCAAACCTGCTCAAAATGCGAGGTAAAATGTAAATCCACAGGCGACAGATAATGGCACACCTGGAGAAGCACACACATTATGCTGTAGCAGTAATCCTGGTGCAAAAATAAATAGATAAATAAATATAAATAAATAAATGTAAATATATTATAATTTAGCCATGCATAAAGATACGGAAATGTATTGGTGTCCACAAAATGGCAGTAACAATCAAAGCATAACTATTAGGGACATTTGTAAACCATAAGGGGCTAGCAATAACGATTTAATGTTGCTGGGTAGAAAGGATAGTGTTTTTATAAATACTGGCAAATGTTATGCAGTTTTATGATGTGAGTTATTTTTTTAATGTTCTTTATCTATTTTATCAGATAGAAACAGAGAAATTAAGAGAAGAGAGGATGATAGAGAGTGAAAGAGACAGATACCTGTAGTCCTGCTTCATCACTTGTTCCTACCGTTGCAGGTAGGAACCAAGGGCTTGAACCTGGGTCCTTGGTCACTGTAGTGTGTGCACTGCACAGTGTGCCACTGCTCTGTGAATTAATTAATTTAATTTTTTTAAATTTTTTTTTAAATTTTTTATTTAAGAAAGGATTAATGAACAAAAATATAAGGTAGGAGGGGTACAACTCCACACAATTCCCACCACCCAATCTCCAAAACCCACCCCCTCCCATGATAGCTTTCCCATTCTCTAGCCCTTTGGGAGCATGGACCCAGGGTCATTGAGGGTTGCAGAAGGTAGAAGGTCTGGCTTCTGTAATTGCTTCCGAACTGAACATGGGCGTTGACTGGTCGGTCCATACTCTCAGTCTGCCTCTCTCTTTCCCTAGTAAGGTGTGTCTCTGGGGAAGCTGAGCTCCAGGACACATTGGTGGGGTCTTCAATCCAGGGAAGCCTGGCCAGCATCCTGGTGGCATCTGGAACCTGGTGATTGAAAAGAGAGTTAACATACGAAGCCAAACAAATTGTTGAGCAATCATGGACCCAAAGCTTGGAATAGTGGAGAGGAAGTGTTAGGGAGGTACTCATGCAAACTCTAGTGTACTTCTGCTTTCAGGTATATATTTTGCAGTAGTTTATGGATACGTGTGCACATAAGCTCTCTCTTACAGAAATTGGTGTATATCTAGGTTATGGGACTTTGTTAGAAAGTGAACCACCTGAGATGAAATTAGAGTGTACTATAAAAGGAAAGGTCTCACCTGAGTAATGAAGCTGAAGGGTTGTCATTCCACACGTGAAGTCTCTGGACACAGTCTGAGGTGAAGCATGTTGAGGTGTCAATCGTTGCGTTCGTTAGGTTGTGATCGGCGGATGCAATATTATTTGGTATGGATTGGGAGACACATACGGGAAAGTGGGCCCTATCCAAGGGTTCCAGGACTGGGAGAAGTAGCGGCTCTATAGTGGAGATGTGAGGTTCCTGCTGTCTTAGGGTTCAAAAAGACAATCGATAGTTAATGTTGTCATCACATTAATTGGTAATTGGGTTAACTTTGAAAAGTCCTTTTCTTAGGGTTTGCTGTACAGTACCCTGTATCTTGTATATAGTTGTGCTATTGGATGCTTCTAATCTACTTGGTCAAGGCTTTTGAGAGAGTCCGCATATCAAATACAAAGCCTATATATTAAAAAGATTCAGTTTGTGTTTTGAGAAACTTTGAGACATACAATTGATTTTGCCCCTCTCATATTAATTAACTACTGATTTATATGTCTACATTTTGCTAGGAGTGTACATAAACACCATTCCCACCACCAAAAGACTGTGACCCACCATTCCCACCCTCCATTGGCCCAGGAAGCTGCATGTCTACCCCTCACCACAGGGTTTTTACTTTGGTGCCCTACTTTCAATGTAGTCAGATCCTGCTTTTAGTTTCCCTTTCAGATCTTCTTCATCAACTTCTGTTGATGAGTGGGATCATCCCATACTCATCTTTATCTTTCTGACTTAGTTCACTTAACATAATTCCTTCTAGCTCTGTCCAAGATGAGTCAGAGAAGGTGGGTTCATTGTTCTTGATAGCTTCATAGTATTCCATTGTGTACATATACCACAGCTTTCTCAGCCACTCATCTGTTGTTGGGCACCTGGGTTGCTTCCAGGTTGTAGCTATTATGAATTGTGCTGCTATGAACATAGGAGTACACACCTCTTTTTGATTGGGTGTTATGGAGTCCTTGGGGTATAACCCCAGGAGAGGAATTATTGGATCATATGGAAGGTCCATGGCTAGCCTTGTGAGAGTTTTCCAGACTGCTCTCCACAGAGGCTGGACCAATTTACATTCCCACCAGCAATGTAAAAGGGTTCCTCTGTCCCCCATCCTCTCCAGCATTTGTTGCTGCTGTCCTTTTTGATGTAGGCCATTCTTACAGGAGTGAGGTGGTATCTTAGTGTTGCCTTAATTTGCATTTCTCTGACAATCAGTGACCTAGAGAAGTTTTTCATATGTTTGTTAGCCTTTTGGATCTCCTCTGAGGTGAATGTTTTGTTCATATCCTCTGCCCATTTTTGGATGGGGTCATTTGCTTTTTTGGTGCTAAGTTTGCTGAGCTCTTTATATATTTTGGTGATTAGTTTCTTGTCTGATGTATGGCATGTGAACATCTTCTCCCATTCTGTGAGGGGTCTCTCTGTTTGTTTAATAGTTTTTGGATGTGCAGAATCTTTTCAATTTGATGTAGTCCCATTGGTTTGTTTCTGCTTTAGTCTTCCTTGCAATTGGGTTTGATTCATCAAAGATGTCCTTGAGGTGTAGGTGGGAAAGTGTTTTACCAATGTTTTCCTCTAAGTATTTGATTGTTTCTGGTCTGACATCTAGGTCTTTGATCCATTTGGAGTTGATTTTTGTTTCTGGTGAGATAAAGTCGTTCAATTTCATTCTTCTGCATGTTACAACCCAGTTTTCCCAGCACAATTTATTGAAGAGAGGCTCCTTTTTCCATTTAATACTTTGGATACCCTTATCAAAGATTAGATGCCCATAGGTGTTGGGATTTATTTATGGGCTTTCAATTCTGTTCCACTGGTCTGTGTGCCTATTTTTGTTCCAGTACCATGCTGTTTTGATGATGATGGCTTTATAATATAGTTTAAGGTCTGGGAGTGTGATGCCTCCATTTCTGTTTCTTTTCCTCAAGATGGTTTTGGCAATTCTAGGTGTTTTCAGGTTCCAGATAAATGATTGTAGTGTTTGTTCTATTCTCTTAAAGAAGCTTGGTGGAACTTTGATGAGTATTGCATTAAATTTGTATATGGCTCCGGGGAGAATATTCATTTTGATGATATTTATTCTTCCAATCCATGAGCATGGGATATCTTTCCATTTCTTGGTATCAGTTTCTATTTCCTTGAGTAGCGACTCATAGTTTTCAGCATACAAGTCATTCACTTCTTTGGTCAACTTTATTCCTAGGTATTTGATTGATTTTGCTGAAACAGTAAATGGGAGTTATTTCTGGATGTCTTCTTCTTCAGATTTAGTGTTTGCATAGAGAAATGCCACTGATATTTGTACATTGATTTTGTAGCCTGATACCTTGCTATATTGCCTAATAACTTCCAGTAGTTTTCTGCTGGATTCTTTAGGTCTTTCTATGTATACTATTATATCATCTGCAAATAGTGAGAGCTTTACTTCTTCCCTTCCAATCTGGTATTCCTTTGATTTCTTTCTCTTGCCTGATTGCTATAGCAAGAACTTCCAATACTATGTTGAAGAGTAACGGTGTTGAAGAGTAACTAGCCCTGTCTAGTCCCTGATCTGAGGGGGAATGCTTTCAGCTTCTGTCCATTGAGTATGATGTTGGCTGTAGGTTTGCTATATATGGATTCCACTATCTTGAGGAATTTCTCATCTATTCCCAATTTTTTAGAGCATGAATGGGTGTTGGATTTTGTCAAAGGCTTTCTCTGCATCTATTGAGATAATCATGTGGTTTTTGGCGTTGCTTTTATTGATGTTGTGAATGACATTGATTGACTTATGGATGTTGATCCAGCCTTGCATTCCTGGGATGAATCCCACTTGGTTGTGATGAACAATCTTTTTTATATCTTGCTGTATCCGTTTGGCGAAGATCTTGTTTAATATTTTGGCATCTATGTTCATCAGAGATACTGGTGTATTTTTGCTTTTTTGTTCTGTCCCTATCAGCTTTTGGTATCAGGGTGATGTTGGCTTCATAGAAGGTGGAAGGGAGTATTCCTGTTTCTTCAATCTTATGGAAAAGCTTAAGAAGTATGGGTACTAACTTTTTCCTGAAAGTTTTGTAGAATTCCTTTGTGAAGCCATCTGGTCCAGGACTTTTGTTGTTGGGGAGATTCTTAATAACGGTTTCAATTTCTTTGTCTGTGATTGGTGCATTTAGATTTTGTAGTTCTTCTTGGTTCAGTTTTGGAAGGGCATAGGTTTCTAGGAATTGTTCCATTTCTTCCATATTCTCTAGCTTGGTGGCATATAGTTCTTTATAGAAATTTCGCAGGATTCTCTGGATTTCTGTGGTGTCAGTTGTGATATCTCCTCCATTGTTTTCAATTCTATTAATTTGAGTCTTCTCTCTTTTTTGTTTGGTGAGTCTGGCTAGGGGTTTGTCAATTTTGTTTAATCTTTCAAAGAACCAACATTTAGCTTCATTGATCTTTTGTATGGTTCTTTTATTTTTGATGTTGTTTATTTCTGCTCTAACTTTGGTGATTTCTGTCCTTCTGGTTGCTTTAGGGTTCCTTTGTTCCTCTTCCTCTAAGTCCTTGAGGTGTGCAGTAAGGTCATTCATTTGAGCTTCTTCTTGGTGTTTAATATGTGATTGTATGGCTATAAGTTTCCCTCTCAGTACTGTTTTAGCTGTGTCCCAAATATTTTGATAGGTTGTGTCTTCATTTTCATTAGTTTCCAGTAACATTTGAATTTTCTGCTTGAGTTAGTCTCTGACACAGTGGTTCTTAAGGAGCATGTTGTTTAGTTAATAATTTTCTGTTTGTTGTTAAATGTTAGTTTTACTCCACTGTGGTCTGAGAAGATACTTGGGATCATTTCAATGTCCTTGAATTTATTGATGCTGTTTTTCTGGCCTAACATGTGGTCTATCCTTCAGTATGTGTTATGTGGATGTGAAAAGAAGGTGTATTCCAGTGTTTTGGGGTGGAGGAGTCTGAAAATGTCTAAAAGGTCTAGTCTTCGATCTCTTCATTCAATTCTCTTGTATCTTTATTGGTTCTCTGCTCTGTTGATCTGTCTAAGTGGAGAGTGGGGTATTGAAGTCTCCCACTATTATTGTATTACTATTGATGTATTTTTGAAATTCTGTCAGTACGTGCTTAATGTATTGAGATGGTCCCTCGTTGGGTGCATAGATGTTAATAATTGTTAAGTCTTCTTAGCTGATTCATCCTCTAATCATTATGTAATGTCCTTGCCTATCTTTTATTACTTTATTTAATTTAAAATCTATCGTGTTTGAGATGAGAATGGCTGTTCCTGCCCTTTTTTGTGGTCCGTTAGTCTGTATGATAGTTTTCCATCCTTTCACTTTAAGTCTGTGTTTATCTTGTTGTGACAGATGGGATTCTTGCAAGCAGCATATAGTTGGGTTATGTTTTCTGATCCATCCCCCCACTCTGTGCCTTTTGATGGGTGAGTTTAAGCCATTGACGTTTATTGATATTATGGATTTAATGTATTGTTTTGCCATTGTTCAAAAAAAAATTTTTTTTGTTTTCTCTGATATATTGCAAGTATTATAGTGATGTTCTTGTTTATAAGACGTCTTTTAGAACCTCTTTCAGGGCTGGCTTGGTGATGGTTGCCTCCTTTAACTGTTGTTTGTCTAAGAAGGTTTTGATCCCTCCATCTAGTTTGAATGAAAGTCTAGCAGGATATATTTCCTTGGTTGAAACCCTTTTTCATTCAGGGCTCGATAGATATCTTGCCACTCCCTTCTGACTTTTAGAGTTTGAGTGGAGAAGTTTGCAGATAATCTTATGGGCTTCCCTGTATGTGACTTTTTGTTTCTCTCTTGCAGCCTTTAGGATTCTTTCTTTATCCTTACTTCTTCTCATTGTGCCTATGATGTGTCTTGGTGGCTTCAGGTCTGGATTGATTCTGTTTGGTACTCTCTGGGCCTCTTGAATCTTTATGTCCTTTCTGTTATTCAGGTCTGGGAAGTTTTCTTCTATTATTTCCTCTAGAATGTTTGCTTCCCCTTCCTCTCTTTCTTCCTCTGGCAGGCCAATTATACGAATGTTACTTCTTTTGAGATCATCCCATATGTCTCTGTTGTTGTTTTCAGTGTCTCTCAATCTCTTTTTAAGCTCTTTCACCTCTTTCTTTGTTTTCTCTAACTCATCCTCTGTCTGACTAATTCTGTTTTCTGCTTCTATTAGTCTGCTTTCCCTTGCCTCAGCTTCTTTCTTCATTACAGCTATTTCAGCTTTTAGTTCTCTAATTGCCTCAAGATGATCAGTATTTTCCTTGGGGGTCTCAACTGTTGTTTCCCTAATACTGCCATTCCTTTCCTCCAATGTTGTTTTCATTTCTGTGATTTATAAGTTTATTATTGCTTGCATACTTTTCTTATCTATGGTTACTACTGGCTGATTTGTAGTTTCTTCTGGGCTGTTGTCTTCATTCATTGGAGTAGCAGTTTTATTTGTTTTTGATCTACCCATTTTTTTGATTTATGTGTTTCTTTTTTTTTTTAATGCTCTGTTGTTCCTCAGTTGTTGTGTCTTGAGTACAAGTAACACTGTACTAAATACCTTTATGACAGTTGCACTCCCCAACCTCAGGAATTACAGTAGCAACTGAAGCAAGTATTGAAGTAGTTTAATCGTTACCAGTTAGCCAAACAATTTCTCCAATCCATGAAAAAATAGTAACCAAATCCCAGTGAAGAAAGAGAAAAGAAAGGATAGCAAGAATAGACAGTTATGCAAATCTACTATCTACTGTATATTCTAGGGGTAACAAGAGGGCAAAGGGAACTAGAGCAGAGATACACACATAGAGAGTCCACTCTGAGTCCGATTTCTTCCCTAAAATAATTCACAAATTCAGAAATGCAAAGAAGAAGGAAGAAGTGTTTGACAAGATTAAAAAAAAAGAGAGAGAGAGGAGAGATAGAGAAAAGGGAATAGATACAAAAAGAGCTGTAATTAAAGAGCAGTGAAAGAAAATTCCCAAATGTGTATTAGTGAATTCAAAAGGGCACACTGTGGTGTGGGGGCTGGGGGCTGTGACTTTTGAAGCTGTAGGATTAAGGAAGAAGGGATGATAATGAGAAAAAAAAAGAAAGAGAGAGAGAGAAAAAAGAAAAAGATAAGAAAAAGAACAGTCATAAAAGGGCAGTGAAAGGAAAGGTTTCTTTTTTTTGTATTTATTTTTAATTATTTAATTAGCTATGCGGGGTGAGGTAGGGGGTTGGCTACTTAGAAAGAAAAAAGGCTAAAGGTTTCAGAAGAGTATAGACTTAGAATTAATGATACTCCCTGGTGGGGCAGGAATTTGGTAAAGAAAAGGAGCTCCTCTCCTCTGCTAGGAGCTGGTCCCCAGGCACTGGTTATGGGGGGTGGGGGGGGCCGGGAAGGAGGTATGATTGAAAATTAAAAGGAAGAAAAAAAATATTTTTCCCCCTTTTTTCCCTACTCTAATTCTTAACCCAAGTTAAGTTATAGTCACCTCCTTGTTGTTACCGCTAGGACCCCTTATTGGCTGGCCTGCTAAAGGCAGAAAATCCTACTGTTTCCAGGAGATGTGGTCAGAACTCAGCCACTAGCAGCTTCTCAGTCCGCCATCTTCTGGGAACCCCCCCCCACCCGAAGCTTTTTTAAAGGATTTCTCAAAAATGAAAACTAGCTCCAAGTCCTTTTGATCCAATGAGAGCTGTACTCAAGGATGTCCTCAGATCTGCCCTCAGGGTCACGGTGGTCCCCAGAGACTCCCAAGAGAAAGCCCCTGAGCTACAGTGCTCCCTCTCAGTCCTCTGCCAGCCGCCCAGCAGAACTCTGCAACCGGCGGAGGAGCCGCCTTCCCGGGCGAGGAGAGTGCTGGTGCACCCACCTTGCCCGCCGCCGCCTGGGAAGTCTGGAGCAGCCCACCGCTAGTCCGCTCCACCTCTACTCTAATTCTTGACCCAAATTAAGTTATAGTCACCTCCTTGGTGTTACCGCTAGGACCCCTTATTGACTGGCCTACTAAAGGCAGAAAATCCTACTGTTTCCAGAAGATGTGATCAGAGCTCAAGCCACTAGAAGCTTCTCAGTCCGCCATCTTCCTGAAACCCCCCTAATTAATTTAATTGTTATGCACCCACATAAAATGAAGAAATTTACTGCCTTGGAAGAGCAGTTTTATAGTGTACTTATAGAAACACTGAGGAATTATAACATTATTTTTTTCTGGGGAACTATGTAAGAATAATCCACAATAGAAATAAAATAAATAAAATAAAATTGAAGTATAGAAGAAAATTAAGATCATTCAGGTAAGCAATCAGCTATACTACAAGAGGTACACTAAGAACATAAAAATAACTCTTTAAATAAATCATAAAAGATACATGCTGCTAGTGATTTAAAAATAATTTTTAGACTTTTATTTATTTATTTATTTATTTCCTTTTTGTTGCCCTTGTTGTTTCCATTGTTGTTGTATTTATTATTGTTGTTGATGTCATCACTGTTGTATAGGACAGAGAGAAATGGAGGGAGGAGGGGGAAGACAGGGGGAGAGAAAGATAGACACCTGCAGACCCACTTCACTGACTGTGAAGCGACTCCCCTGCAGGTGGGGAAAAAATAATTCTTTACTCCTGTATTTATTAAGAGAAAAAGGCAGAGCATCTACTTCAGTATATGTGGTGCTGGGAACTGAATTAGGAACCTCAAGCATGCAAATTCTCTGTTCTATATGCTGAGCTATATCTCCAAATTCAAAATTAAGTTTTTGATAGTAGAAATAATTTAAAGAGAGTAATTATAGGGAACAGGAGATGACTCACCCAGTAGAGTATACATGTTACCAAATGCAGGGACCTGCATTCAAGGCTGACAGAGGAAAATGCCAAGAGCGATTGTAGCAATACTGCAGATCTCTTTCCTTCTCTCAGCAATACTCCTCCACTCTGTGTTGCTCTGCCGCTCACCTCTATTTGAATAAAAAGAAAGAATAAAGTGACCACTATGAATAATGAAGCCATCCAGGCACATAGCTCCAGCAATGAACCTGGTGGTAAAATTAATTAGTGAATGAAAGGAATAGATACATATATAACCACTGATAAGAACATTAATGGGGGGTGGGACATTGTACAGCAGTAGTTTACAGGACTTGTTTGTAATTGACCCTAAATTTCATCCCTGGTACTATCAATATCCAGAGTCAATTTGTACTCTGATCAAAAAAAGCAAAATTGAAGAAAAACAGATTTAAGAAAAATAAAGTATATAGTTACCGACATATATGACTTATTGCTCCAATAAGCCTCCAGGCTTATTGTTGGGGCTTGGTGCTTGCACTATGAATCCATTGCTTTTGAGGTCATTTTTTCCATTTTGTTGCGCTTATTGTTACCATTGTTGTCGTCATTATTATTATTGTCATGATATTGTTTTTGTTGGATAGTCCAAGAGAGTAATCAAGAGAGGAGGGGTGACAGAGTCGGGGAGAGAAAGACAGACACCTGCAGACCTGCTTCACCGCGCATGAAGCAACCCCCCTGCAGGTGGGGATCCAGGGACTCGCCCGGGAAACTTATTCTGGTCCTTGTTCTTCGTGTCATGTGCGCTTAACCCGCTACGCTACTGCCCGACCTCCAAATACATATATTTGTCCCCAGGCCCAGCCTATGGGGAGAAGTTTCAAGTACAGTGGAGCAGTGCTTGAGATTTTTTTCTCTGCCAATTTATTGCCCTCCCCCCCACAGCAATGCTCATGGTCACAAAATAAATAAATGAATGAATAAACAAACAAATAAATAAATGTAACAAAACAAAATATTGATTTTTGGTATGACTTTGTTAATGTAGTCATTAAAATATTACTTTATTTAATGTTCAAATGTGATGCAGAGGAAAGAATATGAGGTCTCATGTATGATTGATACTGCTGAACTGACCCCTGGTCCTATTTTTCATTCATTGTTTGCTTGTTTTTAGAGATGGTGAGAAAGGGAGATAGAGGAAGAAACAGCTACAGAGATATTTACTACAGCACTGTTCTACCATTTATTTAAGTCTTCCTTTAGCTGGGTCTCCAACACCCTTTCAAATCTCTCTCAACTCTCCCTTTAGAGTTTTTGGCTATGCTGCAATAGATCACAACTAGTCTGCATCACCTCCCTCCTCCCTCTGTATTTTTCCTTTTTTGTTTGTTTCTTAAATCTCACCAATGGGTGAGAACATCCAATATTTGTCCTTCTCCTTCTAACTTATCTCACTTAACATGATTTCTTCAAGTTTCTTTTTTTAAATTTTTATTGTTGTTGTTATTGATGTTGTCGTTGTTAGATAGGACAGAGAGAAATGGAAAGAGGAGGGGAAGACAGAGAGGAGGAGAAAAAAATAGACACCTGAAGACCTGCTTCACTGCCTGTGAAGCAATCCCTCCCACAGATGGAGAGCCGGGGTATCAACCGGGATCCTTAGGCGGGTCTTTGAGCTTCACACCACTTGCGTAAGCTTCACTTCACACCACATGCACTTAACCCACTGTGCTACCGCCTGACTCCCAATTTCTTCAAGTTTCATCCAAGATGCGACAAAGATAATTTTTTTGTTTTCTTTTGTTTTATTTTTTTTATTTATTTAAGAAAGGAGACATTAAAAAAACCATAGGATAAGAGAGGTACAGTTCCACACAGTTCACACCACCCGATCTCCATAATAATTTATTTCTTATAGATTCTATAATTTTATTTCTTATAGCCCACTAGTTCATTCTGGGTATAGGCCACAACTTTCTTTTTTCATTATTTATTTATAGAAAGGAAACATTGACAAAACCATAGGATAAGAGAGGTACAACTCCACACAATTCCTACTACCAGAACTCCGTATCCCCTCCCCTCCCTTGATAGCTTTTCTATTCTTTAACCCTCTGGGACTATGGTCCCAAGGTTATTGTGGGATGCAGAAGGTGGAAGGTCTAGCTTCTGTAATTGCTTCCCCGTTGAACATGGGAATTGACAGATCAATGCATACTCCAAGCCTGCCAGCTTTCTATAGTGGGATGGGGTTTTGGGGAATCGAAGCTCCAGGACATATTGGTGGGGTCGTCTGTCCAGGGAAGTCTGATCGGCATCATGGTAGCATCTGGAACCTGATGGCTGAATTGACATATAAAGCCAAACAACTTGTTGACTAATCATGAACTTAAAGGTTGGAGTAGTGCAGATGAAAAGTTGGGGTGGGGGGGAATCTCCATTCTGTAGATAGCTAGTAGGCATATTTTAGTTATACTCCAAAGGGCATGAGGCAACAACTTTCTTAACCACTATTCTGTCATAGGACATTTGGATCATTTCCTGATTTGGACAAATAGTGCTGATATGAATATAGGAATACATAGACCTCACTGGATAATTGTTTTTTGTTTGTTTGCTTTTTAATCACTAAAAGAGGAAAAGCCGAATTATATGGTAGGCCCATTTCTAATGTTCTGGGGATCTTCAGACTGATTTCAGTAGCAGTCCATCAGTTTACTCCTACCAGCAGTGTAGAATTCCTTTTTACTCGTCACATTGGAGGGAAATAAACAATAAGGCAATACTTATTGCTTCTAATTTTTCTAATTCAGGACATACTCATAGGTGTCAAATGGTGTCACATTGTGGTCTTCATTTGCATTTCTCTCATTATTAAGCATTTCCCCATGTCTTTTGGTGGATATGGATAGCTTCTTGGATAAAAATTTAATAATTTTTAATTTGTTCTACTGTTACTGAGTTTTGTGAGCTCTTTATATATTTTTAGTTATTAGCCCTTTGTCTGATGTATATCATGTAAACATGTACTCCCATTCAGTAACGTATCTTTTTGTTTTGGTGATCATTTTGTTTACTATGCAAAAACTTTTAAGTTTGATGTTGTTTCATTGGTTAATATTTTGCCTTTGCTTTTTTCATTTCTGCATTGGTGGAATATAATTTTTTATATATTTGTTTATTTTCCCTTTTGTTGCCCTGGTTGTAATTATTGTTATTGATGTCATCATTGTTGGATAGGACAGAAAGAAATGGAGAGAGGAGGGGAAGACAGAAAAGGGAGGAGAAAGATACACACCTGCAGACCTGCCTTACCGCCTGTGAAGCGTCTCCCCGGGAGGTGGGGAGCGGGGGGCTCGAACCCGGATCCTTATGCTGGTCCTTGAACTTTGTGCCACCCGCGCTTAACCCTCTGCACTACTGCCCGACTCTCTGGAATAGAATCTTTAAAAATGTCTCAGAAACAATCATCATAAAGTGTTCTGCAAATGTTTTATTTTATTTATTTGGTGGTTCTGATGTATTGTCTTTGTCTTTTATCTATTTTGTGCATGGTATTGTGTGGTGGTCCTATTTCACTTTTCTGCATGTTTCAAGTCAATTTTTTCAGTATTGTTTGTTGAATACATTTTCCTTTATCCGTTTAACCTTCTTGTCTTCAAATAATTGTCTATATGTGTGAGGACTTATTTCTGGTTTCTCAACTCAGTTTTATTTATCTGTGTCCACTTTTGTTCCAGTGATGTACAGTTTGATTGTAATAAAGCTGAGGTTAGGGAAGGATAATCCCTTCATTTTTTGTTCTCTTCTTCTTAGTATACCTTTAGCAATTCTGTTTATTTTCTTGCCCTGGATGAACCTGTGTAACTTTTTCTCTATTCTCTCAAAGACATTCAGTGATACTTTTATAGTGATTTCCCTAAATCTGCATAAGCTCGTGAAGAATGACCACTTTAATTGTGTTAACTTTTCCAGTTCATGAGCATGGAATAGCCATCCATTTTTTGTGTCTTTCTCCATTTCCCCTGACACAACTTTTGAGCAAAAGAAAAATAATATACAGTATAGTAAGTTTGAAGAGTCATTGTACTTATTGAAAAGAACCTTGGAAATAATTTAAAAATATATTTCTTCTTTCAGAGAATCAGATTCTTGATTACTTGTCCAAGTTAATTCTTAGTGAAAAGGTCCCCTCTCCTCTGAATTTCTTTCTGTTCTATCAAATTAAATAAATGAATAACTAAATATTTTAGCAAGGAAAAGTTTCATATTAATTGTGTAATTAATTGAGCTTCTGTCTCCTGTAAATATCAAAAATGGAGAAGGAAAAATGGAAAAAAATTAAATTTTTTTTTTGTTTATTATTGGATAGAGTCAGAAAGAAATTGAGAAGGGAGGGGGAGATTGGGAGACAGAGAGACACCTACATTTCTACTTTACCACTCATAAAGCTTTGCCCCTGTAGATGGGGACAAGGGGCTTAAACCCAGATACCTTCGCACTGTAATATGTGTGCTTAACCACTACCTGGTGCCAGAAAAATGAAAAAAATTAAATAAGGACTTAAATGCTATCAGTATTCTCCTTTGTTTATTGTTGATTTCTTAGATGCCAGCCCCACAGAAGCCTAGTTTTATGATTCTGAGGATGTAATTTTTACAACTGCTATATTAGGTTATAATTCATATATAGATTAGAAAGTACAAACTCAGCTTAGGGAACCTGCTTAATGGATGCTGCCAGTAAATCCAGAGTGACAAGTATAATGTCAATTTATAGACCTAGAGTTCTCATCAATATGCTCCCAGGTTCTATAGCATTCTGAGGAATTCTTTACCTTGGTATAATTTTAACATGTATTTCCACAAAATTAAAAACTAGAAATTCAATATTAAATTAGAAATCCTGATAGTACTATGGTTTCTCTAAAGGATTGGTACCTATAAACTCATGTGCACTTTAAAATTAAATATGACTTATTAAAATTATTTCTTATATCCTTCCATAAGGAATTCTGTTTATTTCTACTGTTCCATTTTTTCACTGTTTTCTGAATATATCAAAGGACTTCTTACCTCACCATATTCCTGTATTTTTTTTTCCTTTCTTCCTTCCTTATTTCCTTCCTTCCTTCTTCTCTTTCTTTCTTTCTTCTTCCTTTTTTTCCACCATGATTTTCGATGAATTTAGTGCCTGTTCCCCACAATCATTTTTTCCCTTTATTTTTTTTATTTGACAGGACAGAAAGAAATTGAAACAGGTGAGGGAGACAAGGAAGGAGAGAAAGACACCTGCAGACCTGCTTCACTGGTAATGAAGTGTCTCCCCTGCAGGTGGGAGTAGGGCTCAAACCCGGGTCCTTGTGTTTGGAAATGTGTGCTTAACCAGGTGCACACCCATCTGGCCCCCCTTTCTCTGTTTTCTAGTTAGCTTTATTTTATTTTCAGACAGTCTCAGTGATTTTTATCTGATGTTATTCAACGTTTCAGATCAATCCTTAGAATCTATCTTTACCTAACAAAACTGGTCCATGAAGCTATATTGATAAATCCAAAAACAATTTTCTCATTATTTCTGGCTGACATTTTTAAATTATTTATTTGCTGTCATTAGAAAGAGAAGGAGAGAAATTAGCCAGAAGATCATTCTGGCACATTTAATAACAAGAACTGAATTCAGGATTTCATACTTGAGAATCCAGCACTCCTCAGGAACACCTCCCACGCTGCTCTAGTTGACTTTGGAATGTTTTGAAATGCATATGTAGAAGTCACTCGCATAAGATAAATGATTAACTTGTTTTCATATATGCTAAGTTTGCCAGCAAAATAACTAGATGGTATGATAGTATAGGTGGTCTTAAAGATGTAGCTCAAACTCACAGAGTGACATAGTATTAGGTAATTGCCTAAAAATGATACCTTTGTAGGAATAAGTGAGATTTCTGAAGGGGAGGAATGTTGAAGCAGAACTTTAGGGAAATCTACCCTCAGAGTATGAGGAGATGTTAAGCAATGAAGGAGACAGAAAAATAAAAGGAGGAAAAAAATAAATTGTCAGCTTTGAAGCCAGTGGAGGTGAGAATTTTCAGAAAAGCTGTGGGATGGGGGAGGGTGGGTGGAAGGGTGTCAGTTGCTGAAGGAATCAGATATGAATATGACAGTTTCTAAGAGACAACTAACTTTCAAGAGATTAGTTTCATTCAGTGAAGAAGCTTTGAAGTCAAATTTCCTGACATTATTGGGTGAGTGGGAAGTGAGGAATTAGAAGATATACTTTGAAAAACTTTTATAAGTAGGAAAGAGAACTGAGCAGAAATAAAATGGAACATACTATGTTTTGTTCTTACCTTTAATAGTCAGAAATCAGGGGTTCAATTTTTTCAGAGAAGTTTTTTGTAACTATGTAGGAGTTTGAGAGGAAGCAAAGCATATCTGTACTAGCTCAGAGACTCTATAATAAACATGGAAGAAAACCAAGAAAATGGAAAGTTGACTCCAGAGAAAAGCAAACTCAATGTGCTCAACTTTAGTGAGTCCTTGCGTTGAAAAAGAACATTGAGTATGATGCAAATGGAATGAAAAAGACCAACATGTAGACACATGGTAGTAAAATTTCAGAAGACTAAAAATAGTCTAGAGATAAAAAGTTCCAGAAGGAAAAGCAGCTTCTTTTATGAGAAAATGTCTTGTAGATAATACTAGGTACTGAGATTCAGTGTAAAATTATCTTCAAAGTTCAGTGAGGGGAAAAAAACAACAACACCTTAGCCTACTTCTAAGTGTGTGACTCTGTCTAAAATGATATTTGAATGTGGCAAGAAGACTCTTTTTTTAGACTACTTGTCTGTTAAAGGAAAGACTCAAGCAAAATTAAAAAATAACCCATGAAATGTAGCAAAGAAATGAATGCAACTGGTAGTTAAGACATTACTAAAACATAAGTACAAATATAACAGTTTATAAATGGCTGACATGTTAAGTTCAAGACAATTCTCTATTGGTTTGAGAAAAAACATAGATAATAATTCACAAGAGGCTATCAGATTATAAAATTAATTTAGTATATCAGGTTAATGTATAATGACTGAATTGGAATATTTCTAGCAAAAAGTATTACAGAGAAACTTCCAATGCGAAAAGTTAAGACCTGAGAGAAATGAAGAAATATCAAATATGCGAAAGCAAACCTTAATGTAAAATGCAAGAAATAAGTCCAGCATCATAAAATAATAAAATATAATAAATGTCAACTGGCTTAATTACCATTAGACTAAAGATTGGTGGATTTTAAAATTCAAATCTGTATTGTATATAAGATAAAAATTTCAAACCTGACATTGTAGAATTGGAAATAAAATATGGAAAGAGATATAGCAGGAAAATTGGTTAAGTACAGAGTAGTAGAATTAATGACAAATAAAATGATGACTGGGAAAGTAATTCAGTAGATAGAATGTTAAACTTGTATGAGTGGGGCTCTGAGTTTGAGCTCTGAAACTGCCTATGCCAGTATGTTCTGGTTTCTCTCTCTTTCACTCCTCTCTCGTAATATTAAATAATATTTAAAATAGGGTAAGTAAGGGAAAAAGCACTAATGAAGGTAGAGAAATATTGTGTGTTGTGTTGCTAAAAATCAGATAAATCAAGAGATTGCATTTTCCCCCTTTTGACATAAATTGTTCTAAGCTCTATTAGGATAAATAGAAGAGAATGTGCAATAATGATCAAAATTTAAATTAGGCTTTTTCACAGAAAAACAATTCTAGGAAGTTTCACCTCTTGTGAAAACCGTTGAAGGCAGCACACATGTCTAGCAGTAGACAAATTGGATGTTGTAATGTGAATATTTAAATCTTTCTTTGGGTGCTTATTATTACTTATATTTTTATCACTTTCTTTCATTTTTAATTTTTACTTATAAAATGGAAATATTGATAATACCATAGGATAAGAGGAGTACAATTCTACACAATGCTCACTACCAGAACTCCATATCCAATCTCCTCCCTTGATAACTTTCCTATTCTTTATCCCTTTGGAGATAAAGAATAGGATCATTATGAGGTGCAGAAGGTGGAAGGTCTGCCTTCTGTAATTGTTTCCCAGATGAACATGGGCATTGGCTGTTTGATCCATATTCCCAGTCCATTTCTTTCTTTCCCTAGTGGGGCAGAAATCTGTGGAGGTGGGGCTCCAGGATACATTGGTGGGGTTGTCTGCTCAGGGAAGTCTGTTTGGCATCATGAAAGCATCCAGAACCTGGTGGCTGAAAAGGAGTTAAGATAAAAAGCAGAACAAATTATTGAGTAATCATAAACCTAAAGACAAGAATATTGCAGATGAGGATTTGGAATCTCTGATTTGGAAAAAGCTAGAGGTTACATTCCAAGGGGCCTATGACCCTACTAGTTTTTGCCTTAGCCAGACATCTAATATGCAGGTTGTTAAGTTATTGTTTGTGGAGATGGTGTCATAGTTGGAACTTTCTTTCTTTTTTAACCAGAGCACTGCTCAGTGCTGGCTACTGGTGGTTTAGGGATTGAACCTGGAGTTTGTAACCTCTTGCACCTAAGTCCTGTGTGTTATCAATGCAACACTTGGTGGATTTTCTAATAAAATAAATTATTTAAAGATATATCAATGAGAAGGAAAGAAAAAAGATAAATGTTCTTTTATGAACTATATTTTTAGTAAGTATAAAACAAAATATAAAAGAAAGACATATCTCAAGACAATACAAGAGAATGGTGACATCACAATTTTGTTTGGACAGTAATACTTTGGAGTGTGTGTGTGAAGTTTTGCTTCTATTTATTTACTTATTTATTTATATATTGAAATTAGGGAAGAAACCCAGCACCCTTTGTAGGCATAGCACTGGTGTCAAATGTTGTACTCAAATGAACTTCCCATTCTTACCTCTAGAGAGAGAGAAAATAGAGAAATGCCACAATATTATTCCATCATCCATGAATTTCCCCTTGGTGCCATGCCAACATAGCACAGTCATGCTGGTACAGAATATTTGAGCTTAGGACCCCTTACATGGCAAAGTGAACATTCTGCCTATTGAGCTATTTCCTAGACACCAGCAATTTTAACTTAAATGGCCTTCTAAGCCAACTTCTACTGAATAATATTGGTGAGATCCTTCAATTACTTTAATCTAAAGTAGTCTATGGGGGCCAGTTGGTGGTGCACCTGGTTGAGCACACAATTTACAATGCACAAGGAACCAGGTTCAAGTCCCCGGTCCCCACTTGCAGGGAGAAAGCTTCACTAGTGGTGAAGCAGTGCTTCAGGTGTCTCTCTGTCTCTCTTCCACTCTACACCCCCCTTTCCTCTTTATTTCTGGCTGTCTCTATCCAATAAATAAATAAATATAATTTAAAAAATTAACTAGTCTATGAATGAAATAAAACAATGTTATTAATTTGACACATATATAGTAGTTTATTTTTCAAAAGAACAGCTAGTGAATTTAATATGTATTTAAAATTTTATATATCCTAATAGGAATAACTAATATATTTGTATCAAAATTTCAAATCTTTATCTGCTGTGTTCTTTGATACAGGCTTAGTTTCCAGACTCCCATCTATAATGTTGATATAAAGTTTGTGTAATGAATTAACTTCATTCATTCTGATGTCTTTAAGATCATAATATATTCTAAAATAAGTAAAAAAATTTCACCTTCACTATGAATGCTAGCTACATTATAGAAATATATGCTTAAACAAAACTTGCCAGTCTGAATGTAAATCTTGATGTAGTACTTACAGTAGGATCAGGACATGTGTCTATGACTGATTGATAAGAGTATCTTTAGAAAGAACCAATGCAACTCCATTTTCACCTGACTGTAATGTGTCAGTGTCTATGTACAGAAATATTAATAGGGGCCTGGTGGTGGTGCACCTGGTTAGGCACATACATTACAATGCACAAGAAGCCACATTGAAGCCCCTGGCCCCGCCTACAGGAGGGAAGCTTCATGAGCTTCAGGTTAAGCACGGCTGCAGGTATCTCTTTGTCCTTTTCCCTCTCTATTTCCCCCTCTCCTCTCAACTTCTCTCTGTCTCAATCCAATAATAAAAAAAGATTTATTTTTAAAAAGATTATTAAAAACAGAAATACTAATCAAACTTAATCAGGTCTTTTAGGTTATTTGATATATTGCAAGCTAACCTGTGTTTGCATGACTTAGTATCTGATCAGAGGATAATGTAATTTTTTAACTTAAAAGGGCCTTGGATATCATATTTCCAAGGTACATCTTTTTTCAAGAAAGAAGAGGTCAAGGTACATTAAGACATGGTATTCTGAAAATATGAGCTGCATTTACTGGCCATTCATGTAGTTGTGCACCTCTCCACAGTGATATTTTTTCCACTTTTTCAATCCTTTTTTTAATTTGTGATTATTATGGTTTACACAATTATAATATTACAACATATAGTTCCATACCACAAACACAATTGAAGTTTTGTGCCCACACCCTCCCAAGGATACTCAACATACTTCTTTCCACATTTGTTGACCCTACAGTTTAGTGAAATTGGTCTTATTTTTAGGTACATGAAGTACTGCTTTGGAAAGGTTAATGATTTTTTTTACTCTTTATTGAATACCATTTACACCTCAACAATAATAATGAGAACTAGTGCACAAAAGTTTGTTATATATGTTAACAGTTTACTATGGTAATTTGTGTCATAGAAAAGAAGCTAAGTTAGTTTTTTATCTGTGTTATCCCCCACTAAAATGTGCTAAAATGTTATGGGAAAAGTTAAAATAGTGTTAGTTAATTTTTATTTTTATAAATACCATACATGTCTTAGTAGAGTCATTTTATTAAGAAAGTAATGTTGATATTTGACAATAAATATAAATATAAGGATCCACTTTAAGCTAAATATTATGAAATAAATGCATATATAATAAATGCATATAAACATGACACCCACATTTATATAAATATAACAATATACAAATGGTAAAATTGATTAGAATCACTTACTGTAAAAAAATAAGAAAGTTTCAGGGATGGGGAGGTTGAGCATACATAGTACTATGCTCAAGGACTTGGTTGGAGCCCCTTGCTCCCCAGCAGCAGCAGGGATGCTTCATAAGTAGTAAAGCAGGTCTGCAGGTATCTCTCTTTCTCTCTCCCTGTTTCTCCTGCCCCTTTCAATTTCTCTTTTTCCTTTGTAATAAAATGGCAAAACCAAGGAAAAAATCCACTGCCAGGAGCAATGGATTTGTAGTACTGGTACTAAGCCCAAACAATAACACTGGAGACAATATATATATTCTTACCTATAAATGCAAAGAGTAAACCCTGCCTGACAAGAAGTAACTCAAGGGGGGTTCCCGGAAGATGGCGGACTGAGAAGCTGCTAGTGGCTTGAGCTCTGACCACATCTTCTAGAAACGGTAGGATTTTCTGCCTTTAGTAGGCCAGTCAATAAGGGGTCCTAGCAGTGACTCCAAGGAGGTGACTATAACTTAATTTGGGTTAAAAATTAGAGTAGAAAAAAAGGGGAAAAAATTTTCTTTCTTTTAAATTATTAAGCACACCTCCTCCCCCTGCCCCCCCACCATAACCAGTCCCTGGGGACCAGCTCCTAGCAGGCTTTCCTGCTGAGCCTCTTTCTTTCTTTACCAAGATTCCTGTCCCACCAGGGAGTATCATTCATTCTAAGTCTATACCCTTCTGAAACCTCTGGCCTTTTTTCTTTCTAAGTAGCCAACCCCCCCCACCTCACCCCACATAGATAATTAAATAATTTAAAAAATAAGTAAATAAAAACTCTTTTACTGCTCTTTTATTACTGCTCTTTTTCTTATCTTTTTCTGTTTTCTCTCTCTTTTTTTTCTTTTTCTCATTCTTGTCATCCTTTCTTCCTTAATCCTACAGCTTCCAAAGCCACAGGCCCCATCCCCCACACCACCAAACAGTGTGCTTCTTTGAATTCACTGATACACATTTGGGAATTATTTTGGGGAAGATTCTGACTCAGAGTTGGACTCTCACTGTGAGTATCTCTGCTCAACTTCCCTTCCTCCTTTAACTATACCCTAGAATATACAGTGGATAGTAGATTTGCATAACTGTCTATTTCAGCTATCCTTGTCTAGTCCTTAGGTTTATTTTTTTTTTTCTCTTAACAATCAGCTGCCTCTGATCATGAGGTTTGAGGTAATCGGGGACAGGGTTTTTTTTTTTACCCTGCTCTATTTTATTATTAATATTATATAAAGGCATATATCTCCCCCCCCTTTAGGTTGATCAGAATTAACTCTTAGGGTATCTTTCATTGCTAGGGTAGTGGGCATTTTATCTATTGTGGGAGGAACTTGTCTCGTTACTCCTACCTCCTCTACAGACTCTCCCCTCTCTCCTCCTCCTAGCTAATTAAAAAAAATTAAATTAAACTAAATTAAAAATAAAGTAAAAAAAACAACTTTCCTTTCACTGCTCTTTAATTACAGCTCTTTTTTTTCTCTTTTCTCTTTCTTTATTTTCTTTTTTTTTTATCTTGTCATACACTTCTTCCATCTTTATTCTTTGCCTTTCTGAATTTGTGAATTATTTTGGGGAAGAAATCTGACTCAGAGTGGACTCTCTATGTGTGTATCTTTGCTCTACTTCCCTTTCCCCTCTTGTTACCCCTAGAATATACAGTGGATAGTAGATTCACGTAACTGTCTATTCTTGCTATCCCTTCTTTCTATTCTCTTTCTTCCTCACTGGGATTTGGTTACTATTTTTTGACGGATTGGAGACATTGTTTGGCTAACTGGTAGTGATTAAACTGCTTCAATACTTGCTTCATTTGCTACTGTAATTCCTGAGGTTGGTGAGTGCAACTGTCATAAAGGTATTTAGTACAGTGTTGCTTGTACTCAGGACACAACAACTGAGGAACAACAGAGCATATCAAAAAAAGAAACACATAAATCAAAAAAATGGGTAGATCAAAAACAAATAAAACTGCTACTCCAATGAATGAAGACAACAGCCCAGAAGAAACTACAAATCAGCCAGTAGTAACCATAGATAAGAAAAGTATGCAAGCAATAATAAACTTATTAATCACAGAAATGAAAACAACATTGGAGGAAAGGAATGGCAGTATTAGGGAAACAACAGTTGAGACCCCCAAGGAAAATACTGATCATCTTGAGGCAATTAGAGAACTGAAAGCTGAAATAGCTGTAATGAAGAAAGAAGCTGAGGCAAGGGAAAGCAGACTAACAGAAGCAGGAAACAGAATTAGTCAGACAGAGGATGAGTTAGAGAAAACAAAGAAAGAGGTGAAAGAGCTTAAAAAGGGATTGAGAGACACTTAAAACAACAACAGAGACATATGGGATGATCTCAAAAGAAGTAACATTCGTATAATTGGCCTGCCAGAGGAAGAAAGAGAGGAAGGGGAAGCAAACATTCTAGAGGAAATAATAGAAGAAAACTTCCCAGACCTGAATAACAGAAAGGACATCAAGATTCAAGAGGCCCAGAGAGTACCAAACAGAATCAACCCAGACCTGAAGACACCAAGACATATCATAGTCACAATGAGAAGAAGTAAGGATAAAGAAAGGATCCTAAAGGCTGCAAGAGAGAAACAAAAAGTCACATACAAGGGAAAACCCATAATATTATCTGCAGACTTCTCCACTCAAACTCTAAAAGCCAGAAGGGAGTGGCAAGATATCTATCGAGCCCTGAATGAAAAAGGGTTTCAACCAAGGATAATATATCCTGCTAGACTTTCATTCAAACTAGATGGAGGGATCAAAACCTTCTTAGACAAACAACAGTTAAAGGAGGCAACCATCACCAAACCGGCCTTGAAAGAGGTTCTAAAAGACGTCTTATAAACAAGTACATCACTATAATACTTGCAATATATCAGAGAAAACAAAAAATTTTTTTTGAACAATGGCACTACAATACATTAAATCCATAATATCAATAAACGTCAATGGCTTAAACTCACCCATCAAAATGCACAGAGTGGGGGGATGGATCAGAAAACATAACCCAACCATATGCTGCTTGCAAGATTCACATCTGTCACAAGATAAACACAGACTTAAGTGAAAGGATGGAAAACTATCATACAGGCTAATGGACCATAAAAAAAGGGCAGGGACAGCCATTCTCATCTCAGACACGATAGATTTTAAATTAAATAAAGTAATAAAAGATAGGCAAGGACATTACATAATGATTAGAGGATCAGTCAGCCAAGAAGACTTAACAATTATTAACATCTATGCACCCAATGAGGGATCGTCTAAATACGTCAAGCACTTACTGAAAGAATTTCAAAAATACATCAATAGTAATATAGTAATAGTGGGAGACTTCAATACCCCACTCTCACACTTAGACAGATCAACAAAGCAGAGAACCAACAAAGATACAAGAGAATTGAATGAAGAGATTGACAGACTAGACCTCTTGGACATTTTCAGAGTCCTTCACCCCAAAAAACGGGAATACACCTTCTTTTCAAATCCACATAACACATACTCAAGGATAGACCACATGTTAGGCCACAAAGACAGCATCAATAAATTCAAGGACATTGAAATGATCCCAAGTATCTTCTCAGACCACAGTGGAGTAAAACTAACATTTAACAACAAACAGAAAATTATTAAAAGTCACAGAATTTGGAAACTAAACAACATACTCCTTAAGTACCACTGGGTCAGAGAGTCACTAAAGCAGGAAATTCAAATGTTCCTGGAAACTAATGAAAATGAAGACACAATCTATCAAAATATTTGGGAAAGAGCTAACACAGTACTGAGAGGGAAACTTATAGCCATACAATCACACATTAAACACCAAGAAGAAGCTCAAATGAACGACCTTACTGCACACCTCAAGGACTTAGAGGAAGAGGAACAAAGGAACCCTAAAGCAACCAGAAGGACAGAAATCATTAAAGTTAGAGCAGAAATAAACAACATCAAAAATAAAAGAACCATACAAAAGATAAATGAAACCAAATGTTGGTTCTTTGAAAGATTAAACAATATTGATAAACCCATAGCCAGACTCACCAAACAAAAAAGAGAGAAGACTCAAATTAATAGAATTGTAAAAGATGCAGGAGATATCACAACTCACACCACAGAAATCCAGAGAATCCTGCGAAACTTCTATAAAGAACTATACGCCACCAAGCTAGAGAATCTGAAAGAAATGGAAAATTCCTAGAAGCATATGCCCTTCCAAAACTGAACCAAGAAGAACTACAAAATCTAAATGCACCAATCACAGACAAAGAAATTGAAACCTTTATTAAGAACCTCCCCAACAACAAAAGTCCTGGACCAGATGGTTTCACAAATGCATTCTACAAAACATTCAGGAAACAGTTAGTACCCATACTTCTTAAGCTTTTCCATAAGATTGAAGAAACAGGAATACTCCCTTCCACCTTCCATGAAGCCAACGTCACCCTGATATCAAAAGCTATAGGGACACAACGATAAATGAAAACTACAGACCAATATCTCTGATGAACATAGATACCAAAATATTAAACAAGATTTTGGCCAAACGGATACTGCAACATATAAAAAAGATTGTTCATCACGACCAAGTGGGATTCATCCCAGAAATGCAAGGCTGGTTCAACATCTGTAAGTCAATCAATGTCATTCACAACATCAATAAAAGCAAAGCCAAAAACCACATAATTATCTCAATAGACGCAGAGAAAGCCTTTGACAAAATCCAACGCCCATTCATGCTCAAAACTCTACAAAAAATAGGAATAGATGGGAAATTCCTGAAGATAGTGGAGTCTATATATAGCAAACCTACAGCCAATATCATACTCAATGGACAGAAGCTGAAAGCATTCCCCCTCAGATCGGGGACTAGACAGGTCTGTCACTGTTACTCTTCAACATACTATTGGAAGTTCTTGCCATAGCAATCAGGCAAGAGAAAGAAATCAAAGGAATACAGATTGGAAGGGAAGAAGTCAAGCTCTCAATATTTGCAGATGATATGATAGTATACATAGAAAAACCTAAAGAATCCAGCAGAAAACTACTGGAAATTATTAGCCAATATAGCAAGGTATCAGGCTACAAAATCAATGTACAAAAATCAGTGGCATTTCTTTATGCAAATACTAAATCTGAAGAAGAAGACATCCAGAAATCACTCCCATTTACTGTTTCAGCAAAATCAATAAAATGACTAGAAATAAAGTTGACCAAAGAAGTGAAAGACTTATATACTGAAAACTATGAGTCACTACTCAAGGAAATAGAAACTAATACCAAGAAATGGAAAGATATCCCATGCTCATGGATTAGAAGAATAAATATCATCAAAATGAATATTCTCCCCAGAGCCATATACAAATTTAATGAAATACCCATCAAAATTCCACCAAGCTTCTTTAAGACAATAGAACACTACAGTCATTTATCTGGAACCTGAAAACACCTAGAATTGCCAAAACCATCTTGAGGAAAAGAAACAGAAATGGAGGCATCACACTCCCTGACCTTAAACTATATTATAAAGCCATCATCATTAAAACAGCATGGTACTGGGACAGAAATAGGCACACAGACCAGTGGAACAGAATTGAAAGCCAAGAAATAAATCCCCCCACCTATGGACATCTAATCTTTGATAAGGGGGCCCAAAGGTTTAAATGGTGGAAGGAGGCTCTCTTCATTAAATGGTGCTGGGAAAACTGGGTTGTAACATGCAGAAGAATGAAATTGAACCACTTTATCTCACCAGAAACAAAAATAAATTCCAAATGGATCAAAGACCTAGATGTCAGACCAGAAACAATCAAATACTTAGGGGAAAACATTGGTAAAACAGTCTCCCACCTCCACCTCATGGACATCTTTGATGAATCAAACCCAATTGCAAGGAAGACTAAAGCAGAAACAAACCAATGGGACTACATCAAATTGAAAAGCTTCTGCACATCCAAAGAAACTATTAAACAAACAGAGAGACCCCTCACAGAATGGGAGAAGATCTTCACATGCCAGACATCAGACAAGAAACTAATCACCAAAATATATAAAGAGCTCAGCAAACTTAGCACCAAAAAAGCAAATGACCCCATCCAAAAATGGGCAAAGGATATGAACAAAACATTCACTACAGAGGAGATCCAAAAGGCTAACAAACATATGAAAAACTGCTCTAGGTCACTGATTGTCAGAGAAATGCAAATTAAGACAACACTAAGATACCACCTCACTCCTGTAAGAATGGCCTACATCAAAAAGGACAGCAGCAACAAATGCTGGAGAGTTTATGGGGACAGAGGAACCCTTTTCCATTGCTGGTGGGAATGTAAATTGGTCCAGCCTCTGTGGAGAGCAGTCTGGAAAACTCTCACAAGGCTAGACATGGACCTTCCATATGATCCAGTAATTCCTCTCCTGGGATTATACCCCAAGGACTCACTCCATAACACCCAACCAAAAAAAGGTGTGTACTCCTATGTTCATAGAAGCACAATTCATAATAGCTAAAACCTGGAAGCAACCCAGGTGCCCAACAACAGATGAGTGGCTGAGAAAGCTGTGGTATATATACACAATGGAATACTATGCAGCTATCAAGAACAATGAACCCACCTTCTCTGACCCATCTTGGACAGAGCTAGAAGGAATTATGTTAAGTGAGCTAAGTCAGAAAGATAAATATGAGTATGGGATGATCCCACTCATCAACTGAAGTTGAGGAAGAAGATCTGAAAGGGAAACTAAAAGCAGGACCTGACCAAATTGTAAGTAGGGCACCAAAGTAAAAGCCCTGTGGTGAGGGGTAGACATGCAGCTTCCTGGGCCAGTGGAGGGTGGGCATGGTGGGAGGGATGGGTCACAGTCTTTTGTTGGTGGGAATGGTATTTATGTACACACCTAGTAAAATGTAGTCATATAAATCACTAGTTAATTAATATGAGAGGGGGAAAATTAATTGTATGTTTCGAAGTTTTTCCAAACACAAACTGATTCTTCTTAATATATAGGCTGTATAATTGATATGCAGACTCTCTCAAAAGCCTAGACCAAGTAGACCAGAAGCAACCAATAGCACAGCTATATACAAGATACAGGGTACTGTACAGCAAACCCTAAGAAAAGGACTTTTCAAAGTTAACCCAATTACCAAATAATGTGATAATAACATTAACTATCGATTGTCTTTTTGAACCCTAAGACAGCAGAAACCTCACATCTCCACTATAGAGCCTCTACTTCCCCCAGACCTGGAACCCTTGGATAGGGCTCACTTTCCCATATGCCTCTCCCAATCCATATCAAATAATATTGCATCTGCCGATCACAATCTATACAACACAACTATTGCCACCTCAACATGCTTTGCTTCAGACTGTGTCCAGAGACTTCACTTGTGGAATGACAACCCTTCAGCTTCATTACTCGGGTGAGACCTTTCCATTCATAGTATACTCTAATTCCATCTCAGGTGGTTCACTTTCTAACAAAGTCCCAAAACCTAGATATATACCAGTTTCTTTGAGAGCTTATGTTCACACGTATCCATAAACTACTGCAAAAATATATACCTTAAAGCAGAAGTGCACTAGAGTTTGCAGTGAGTACCCCCCTAACACTTCCTCTCCACTATTCCAAGCTTTGGGTCCATGATTGCTCAACAATTTGTTTGGCTTCATATGTTAACTCTCTTTTCAGTCACCAGTTTCCAGATGTCATAAGGATGCTGGCCAGGCTTCCCTGGACTGAAGACCCCACCAATGTGTCCTGGAGCTCCGCTTCCCCAGAGACCCATCCTACTAGGGAAAGAGAGAGGCAGACTGGGAGTATGGACCAACCAGTCAACGCTCATGTTCAGTGGGGAAGCAATTACAGAAGCCAGACCTTCTACCTTCTGCAACCCACAATGACCCTGGGTCCATGCTCCCAGAGGGATAGAGAATGGGAAAGCTATCAGGGGATGGGTTGGGATATGGAGATTGGGTTGTGGGAATTATGTGGAGTTGTACCCCTCCTACCCTATGGTTTTGTTAATTAATCCTTTCTTAAATAAAAAAAGAAAAAAAAAGTAACTCAACTAAATTTGATTTAATTTTGGAAATTTTCTTAGGTTCTACTGTCTTATATATAAAACAAGCAAACCAGCAGGTATTTAATGTATTACCTATTGTTTATATATTGAAATATTTTTGTCAAGAAACTACTTAATTTTTTAGCCATCAATGGTGGAATATAATATATTAATTCTTTTTCTGGGGTAATCTTAACCTAGTAATATATACTGCTAATTAGTATTAATAATATATAGTGATAATGCATTAAGCTAAGCTATTCTGTGGTAATTCTTTTAAATAAATGAGTTTAAGATTTGGCAAGTTGAAGAGTGCTATATTGTCATGCATCTTAAAATAAAAATAGGCAGTCATACATAACAAAACACATAATGTAAACATTACATCCACCTAGGGAATATTTATTAAAAGTATTATACCAAAAAAAAAAGCCTCTCATATAAAGCATAGGTTTCCTTGTAATATAGTTCTCATATGTACAAGTGTGCTCAATATTACTCCAGTTATCAATCATTTGCATCCAGTGATCCAAAGATGTAATTTACAGTGATTTCAAACTGGCTACCCTTCTCTGTGGGTTTCTGATTCTTTTTATTTTATTTTATTTTATTATTTATAAAAAGGAAACAGTGACAAAACCATAGGATAAGAGGGGTACAACGCCACACAATTCCTATCACCAGAGCTCTGTATCCCATCCGCTCTCTGATAGCTTTCCTATTCTTTAAGCCTCTGGGAGTATGGACCCAAGGTCATTGTGGGATGCAGGAGGTGGAAGGTCTGGCTTCTGTAATTGCTTCCCCACTGAACATGGGCATTGACAGGTCGATCCATATTTCCAGCCTGCCTCTCTCTTTCCCTAGTGGGGCAGCACTCTCGGAAATGAGAGCTCCAGGACACTTTGTTGGGATTGTCTGTCCAGGGAAGTCTGGTAGGCATCATGCTAGCATCTGGAACCTGGTGGCTGAAAAGAGAATTAACATACAAGGCCAAACAAACTGTTGACCAGTCATGAACCTAAATGCTGGAATAGTGCAGATGAAGAGTTGAGTTGTCCTCCATTTTGTAGATAGCTATTAGGTATATTTTAGTTATATTCCAAAGTTGTATTCCAATATGGCTATATTAGTTTTTATTTCCTTTTTTTGTTTTTCCTGAGCCTGAAATCTGAAATGCAGGTGGATCTAAGTTATTCTCTGCGGAGATGATGTCATGGCTGGAAAAAGGACCAGAAAGCTGGATCAGGGAAGAGAGTAGCTCCCTAATATGGGAAAGGGGTATAAATATTGTTGGCTGTAATCCCCACCTATTTGATGTGATCTGGGGACCATATTCAGCTTAGGAGCCTTTGTGACCTCTGCATCCCTGTAGATCTGAGCTCACATTCTGTGGTCATGAGTAGGAACATTCCAAGCTGCCCTAATATCGACCCATTTTCCTCAGTTGTAGCCTAGAATATGTTGTCCAGCCTCCCTTTGGAAGATGGAACATTCTCTACCTTTGTTGATCCACATTGAGGGCAAGGTCCTGGGGGCCCACAAAGGGGTTTATTGTGTTGTTCCTGTTAGGAATGACCAGTAACAGTGGAAAGAGGGATTTATTTGAGGTCTAGGCCCATCATGTCTGTGACCAGTAACAGTGGAAAGAGGAATTTATTTGAGGTCTAGGCCCATCATGTCTGTTTAAGACTCTCAGGACACCCCAAATAGAGCCCCAGCTGATGGGGTGGCCTGATAGTGACTAAAGAGTCTTTGTTAAAGTATGCCAATTTATTGCCCTTATTCAGCTTTTGCAGTCCTTGCTTTGCTAAGGTTAGCTTTAGAGTGATGGAAGTGTAATAGGAAGTAGGTGAGAAGGGTTTCTAAGTCTAAGTAGGCCCTATTTCATTATGAACTTTATACTGACTCACTGCAGACTTTTGTGTACTTTTGCTTCCAGGTATATATTTTGCCCTAATTTATGGATACATGTGAACATATGCCCTATCTCATGGGACCTGGTCTATATTTAGGTTTGGGGACTTTGTTAGGAAGTGAACCTCCTGGAATGGAATTAGAGAATACTATGAATGGAAATGTCTCACCTGAATAATGAGGGTAAAGGGTTGACATTGCATGCCTGACCTCTCTGGACACAGTCTGAAGTGAAGCATGCTGAGGTGGTAACCAGTTAGGATCCGTGGATGCAATATCATTTGGTATGAATTGAGAGAAGCATGCATGAAAGTGAGTCTAACCATAGAGGTTCCAGGATTGGGGAAAATATAGGGTCTATATGGGAGGTTACTGCGATCTTAGGGTTTAAGAAAACAATAGATAGTAATTGCTATAATCCTATTATTGGGCAATTGGGTTAACTTTGAATACCCTTTGTTTGGATTTTCTGTATCATACACATCATCATCATAATTTATGTCCTTTGACATTATTTGTATATATCTGTGCCACTGGTTGCTTCTGTTCTACCTAGTCTAAGCTCGTAAGAGAGTCAAGATATCAAAGATTCAGCCTATGTATTAAAAAGACTCATTCTGGGAGTCAGGTGGTAGTGCAGTGGGTTAAGTGCACGTCGCACAAAGTCCAAGAACCTGCTTAAGGATCCCAGTTGAAGCCCCTGGCTCCCCACCGGCAGAAGAGTCTTTTCACAGGTGGTGAAACAGGTCTGCAGGTGTCTGTCTTTCTCTCCCCTTCTTTGTCTTCCCCTCCTCTTGATTTCTCTCTGCCCCATCCAACAACAACTACATCAATGGTAACTACAACAATAAAACAACAAGGGCAACAGAAGGGAATAAATAAATAAATATATATATTAATAAAAGACTCAGTCTGCTTTAAAAAGTGAGACATTCAATCAAGTTTCCCCTCTCATATTAATTAAATAGTGATTTATATGACTACAAATTGATTAGAGTATACATAAACACCATTCTTACCACCGAAAGTCTGTGCCCCATCCCCCCCCCGCACCCCACGAAGCCGAACATCCACCCTCATCCTCAACCCAGGGTTGTTACTTTGGTGCCCTACTCCAAATTTAGTCAAATCCTGCTTTTAGTTTCCCTTTCTGTTCTTCTTTCTCAACTTCTGCTATGAGTGGGATCATCCCATACTCATCTTTATCTTTCTGACTTAGCTCACTTAACATAATTTCTTCTACCTCTGTCCAAGATGGGTCAGAGAAGGTGGGCTCATTGTTCTTAATAGCTGTGTAGTATTCCATTGTGTATATATACCAAATCTTTTTCATCTACTCATCTGTTGTTGGGCACCTGGGTTGCTTCCAGGTTTTAGCTATTATGAATTGTGCTGCTATGAACATAGATGTACACATATCTTTTTGGTTGGGTGTTATGGAGTCCTTGAGGTATATCCCTAGGAGAGGAATTACTGGATCATATGGAAGGTCCATGTCTAGCCTTCTGAGAGTTTTCCAGACTGCTCTCCACAGAAGTTGGACCAATTTACATTCCCACTAGCAGTGCAGAAGGGTTCCTCTGTCCCCACAGCCTCTCCAGCATTTGTTGCTGCTGTCCTTTTTGATGTATGCCATTCTCACAGGAGTGAGATGGTATCTTAGTGTTGTCTTTATTTGCATTTCTCTGACAATCAGTGACCTGGAGCAATTTTTCATGTGCTTGTTATCCTTTTGGATGTCTTCTGTAGTGAATGTTCTGTTCATATACTCTGCCCATTTTTGGATGGGGTCATTTGCTTATTTGTTGCTAAGTTTGTTGAACTCTTTGTATATTTTGGTGATTAGTTTCTTGTCTGATGTATGGCATGTGAAGATCTTCTCCCATTCTGTGAGGAGTCTCCTTGTTTGTGTGATAGTTTCTTTGGCTGTGCATAAGTTTTCAATTTTATGTAGTCTCATTGATTTAGGTGGGAAAGTGTTCCACCAATGTTTTCCTCTCAGTATTTGGTAGTTTCTGGTCTAACATCCAGGTCTTTGGTCCATTTGAAGTTGATATTTGTTTCTGGTGAGAAAGAATGGTTCAGTTTCATTCTTCTGCATGTTTCAATCCAGTTTTCCCAGCACCATTTATTGAAGAGAGCCTCCTTTCTCCATTTAATACTTTGGGCTCCCTGATCAAAGAATAGATGTCCATAGGTGTGGTGGTTTAATTCTGGGCTTTCAATTCTGTTCCACTGGTCTGTGTGCTTATTTGTTCCAGTATCAGGCTGTTTTGATGCTGATGGCCTTATAATATAATTTGAGATCTGGCAATGTGATGCCTCCATTTCTGTTTCTTTTCCTCAAGATTTTTTTTTGTCAATTCTAGGTGTTTTCTGGTTCCAGATAAATGATTATAGTTTTTGTTCTATTCTTTTAAAGAAGCTTGGTGGAACTTTGATGGCTATTGCATTAAATTTGTATATGGATCTGGGGAGACTATTAATTTTAATGATATTAATTCTTCCAAACCATGAGTATGACATGTCTTTCCATGTCTTGGTATCATTTTATATTTCCTTGAATAGTGACTAATAGATTTTAGTATACTAGTCTTTCACTTCTTTGGTCAGGTTTATTCCTGGGTATTTTATTGCTTTTGCTGCAAGAGTGAATGGGAGTGATTTCTCGATGTCTTCTTCGCATTAATGTTTGTATAAGGAAATGCCACTGGTTTTTGTACGTTGGTTTTGTAGCCTGACACCTTGCTGTATTGCTTAAGAACTTCCAGGGTTTCTGACTCTTTATCTGACAGGGATATTCCCATCCTCCTGCTTGCGAGTGGATAGTTCTTCAGATCTCACTGCCAGCTAGTCACAGTCACAGCTTTCTAATATCAGTAGTTTATACTGCTTCCCTAGAGTCTACTCTCCTTTCTTCAATTAGAGAAACTTATCTGACATTTAGATCTGTTCATAATCCCTCACTTCTTAGTCATTAACTCTGAAAACCATTCAAAGGTTTCCCATTGTTCACATAGAGTCATATTCCATTCTTCTTAAAAAGTAAAAAAAAAAAAAGAGAGAGAGAGAGAGAGGCTTCCTAGAGTCCATTTATTAGCAAAGTGGACATGAGTTAAATAGAAAAGCAATGAAGTTAATTATTGTTGAAATATGACAGAAATTACAGGTCTCTTAACAGTCAGCATGCCCCTAAGGTAGGGTGCTGGTATGACAGGAATTGATGAGATACAAGACAGTTATTCTCCATGACACAAGCAACTTAATTATCCAAAGGTATTTGAGAGAAGCATAGGGGTTGAACCCGTAGGGTGAGACAGAGAGAAGATGAATATCAAAAGGCCATATAGTTTGGAATTTCTCTTGTCTGGGGTCTGAGGTGTTTGATGAAGTGTGTGATAAGGTGTGTTCTTCTGTGAACAGAAGATGACTTTGAATGAGTGGCCTGCAGTTAATGGAGGGAAGTATTGGAGTTACTGTGGGCCTGAGAGTCAAGAAGGAAAGAACCAAGTCTGAGCTTCCCCTCATATGCTCACCTCGGTTGAGAGAGACTTACCAAGAGGTTATCTTCTCAGACCTCCATCCAAGGGTGGGGATGGTTCTCCCTAAGCTCTATCAGGCTTACACATGGTCCCAACACTCATATTTTTTTTCTTTTAGGAATGCACTTGTTGCCCTTCTTTTCATACTTTATATTGCATTAATAAATAGAAAGTTTAGTATACCCAATCTTAAATATTTGCTTTTCAAATTTTCATATCCTATAGTAACACTTTGCCTAAATTCTCTTATCACTTTTTAGGCTTATCCTTTTCTCTTCAAAAGGACTTCTTTTCTTTTCCTTTCTTTTCTTCCTTTAAAAAATTATTAGTGATTTAGTAATAGTTTACAAGATCATAAGATTACAAGGGCATAGTTCCACATTGCACCCAATACCACAAAAGAACTTGTTTTCTATCACTGTGTAGATTATTCATTTTTTTTAATATGAAAGACAAGACTGTTGTCATTCCCAGAGCAGCATACCTCCGCTCACTTCCCCCCTCCATCCTTGAGAGTTGGCCTTGCATACAGAGGATTGCTCTGTATGACAGAATGTTTGGAGAAAAGCAATCAAACTCTGTCTTAGTTATTTATATATGGAAAGACTTCATGATACAACTCCATTTACTTCTGTGTTAAAATGGCTAAGATCTTACTGAATCACTTTGCTCAAACCATATATTGTAAGAACTTTAGTCCACAGCAAAAGGTGCTAGCGCTTGCAGTAAAACTTACTTTGTAGCTGATATGCTAATGTGCTAAATTAAATTCTGATACTGGTCAGCAAGAAAAGGCATTCATATAGGAAGAATTTACTGTTGGAAGTGCAATTCTATTTTTCACTATGTGCTTTTATGTTTATCTTTCTTATCACCAACAAATAAAATATTTTCAAATAAACTGTCGCTGGTAGTTCCTAAGAATCTAGTAGCTGTCTCAAAAAAAAAAATGAGTTCATAAAATGCAGTTGGGTAATAAATAAAAATATTAACAAATAATTCCACCATAATTTCATGCAGTAGCAATTTCTTACATGGAACAATGCATTCAGTTTTCTAACATCTCCCAGAAGGAACACAGAACAAGTGTAAAAATATGATTTAAATGTTTCCTTCCCAAAATCATTTTAGATAAGATGTTTTATTATATACTTTACAAATATATATTTAGAAGGTAAAAGAAATCCATCATCATATGTATTTATTTCAGAGTCCCTATCTACAATAAAAGAATAAAGATCTAAGAGTATATATATTAGATGTATTTAACATTTGCTTCTATAATTTTATGTTTAACAACTTAATTGTAAGCTTCTATCTTTTTTATATATACATTAAGTAAATTTCTGGTGCTCATAATTTCCTCTCTCAGATTGGTTGACTTTTGTTTTCTTAGTGGTAATTCTTTCTTTTTTTTTTTTAAATTTTATATTTAAGAAAGGATTAATGAACAAAAACATAAGGTAGGAGGGGTACAACTCCACACAATTCCCACCACCCAATCCCCATAACCCACCCCCTCCCATGATAGCTTTCCCATTCTCTAGCCCTCTGGGAGCATGGACCCAGGGTCATTGAGGGTTGCAGAAGGTAGAAGGTCTGGCTTCTGTAATTGCTTCCCCGCTGAACATGGGCGTTGACTGGTTGGTCCATACTCCCAGTCTGCCTCTCTCTTTCCCTAGTAAGGTGTGTCTCTGGGGAAGCTGAGCTCCAGGACACATTGGTGGGGTCTTCAATCCAGGGAAGCCTGGCCAGCATCCTGGTGGCATCTGGAACCTGGTGATTGAAAAGAGAGTTAACATATGAAGCCAAACAATTTGTTGAGCAATCATGGACCCAAAGCTTGGAATAGTGGAGAGGAAGTGTTAGGGAGGTACTCACTGCAAACTCTAGTGTAATCCTGCTTTCAGGTATATATTTTGCAGTAGTTTATGGATACGTGTGCACATAAGCTCTCTCTCACAGAAACTGGTGTATATCTAGGTTATGGGACTTTGTTAGATAGTGAACCACCTGAGATGAAATTAGAGTGTACTATAAAAGGAAAGGTCTCACCCGAGTAATGAAGCTGAAGGGTTGTCATTCCACACGTGAAGTCTCTGGATACAGTCTGAGGTGAAGCATGTTGAGGTGGTAATCGTTGCGTTGCTTAGGTTGTGATCGGCGGATGCAATATTATTTGGTTTGGATTGGGAGATGCATACAGGAAAGTGGTAATTCTTTCAACTGATGTGAGGTGACATCTCACAGTGGCTTAGATTTACATTTCTCTAATAACTAGTGATGCCAAAGTCTATGTTTATGTGCCTATTGTCTGACTTGATGTCCTCTCTGAACAACAAAAGCAATCTATTTAGTTTTTCTATTTGATTATCAATCAGATTGTTTGCTTTCTTCTGTTGTGATGAGTCATATATGAAGTTAGATTCTATTTATCTAGTATATAATTTGTTTCATTTGTTAATTGTGCTCCATTTTTTTTCCTTTTCATGCATAGAAGTTTTTGAGCTTAAATAGCCCTAACATTGATTTATGCTTTTGTTATTTGAACTTGTAGTATGATACTCAAAAAAGGATTGCCAGTGTGAAGAATTTCTTCCCTACATTTTCTTCTAGGAGTTTCATAGTATCAGGGACTGGCTTATTTTTCATCTCTTAATACATTTTGATTTATTTTTGTGAGTTAAATATAAGTGTCCAATTTCTTTACTTTTTTATGTTTTCTATTTTTCCCAGCATCATAAGTTGAAGAAACTGTCCTTCTTTTATGTGCCATGTCATATAGTAACTGACTTTACACTTTGGAATTTGATTCTGGGCTCTCTGTTCTGTTCAATTGGCTGATGTCTATTTCTGTGCTAGTACCATACTGTTTTTATCACAAGCTTTATAGCATAGCTTATAGCAAAAAAGTACAATATCAGTGTATTCTTTTTTCTCAGAATTACATTGATTACTCATATTTTGAGTATTTGATTTCCAGTTCCATATTTATACAGAGTGGTAAGAACAGGCATAGTTTTTAATTTTTTTAATTTGAATTTATTTATTTATAAAATGGAATTTTATAAATTTATAATGAATTTTTATTGTTCTATATTTTATTAGTTTTCAGAGCTGTCAAAATTATCTAGCATTAGAGACATGGGTAACTATCAAATAAATTCATTTTCTGAGTATTTTAAAAAGCAATATTTTAGTTTACTATTGTAATAGTAATCTTACTGACACTCCAGAAGTCTCAGGATAAGTCCCCAGAATCACCATATTCCAGAATCTATCAGTGTGTTGACCTCTTTGACTGGTGAAAATGAATAAAACCTTAAATTCAGAAAAGGAATTATACCTTGGTTTCTTTAAAAGAGATATTTAATTATGACAGTAGAATAATTTGAAGCAAATAATTATTTGCTGAAATTTTAGTGATACATATCTCAGAATCTTATCATCTTCAATGATTTTTAGTTTAAATGTTTCTAGATTTTTGCAAGAATATTTAATATTTTTATTTTTTATTGAGGGGATTAATGCTTTATAGTGCAATAATTGACATATGCATACAATCTCATTATGTAAAAGGCCTCCAAAGTTTTCTTCCTAACCTCCCTTTGCTTTGGCTCAATACACCATGTCCAGCCTATATTTCAGTTTGTGCTCTCCTCCCCATTCCCTACTTTATTAAGGTCTACTAATAAGTGAGATCATTTGATATTCATCCATCCCCTTTTTGGTTTATCTCACTCAACATGATATCCTCAAGTTTTGTCCAAGAGGATACAATGGAGACAACCTCATAATTTTTAACAGTGGAGTAGTATCTCATCATATATATATATATATATATATATATATATATATATATATATACACAACTTTTTAGTCATTCATCTGATGTTGAACATTTGGGATGATTCCAGGTTCTGGCTGTTACAACTATGCTGCTATGAACATAGGTATATACAGATTGATTCTGACAGGTGTTTCTGTTTTCTTTGGGTAAATCCCCAGGAGAGGAATTGCTGGGTCATAGGGTTAAGTAATCTTTCCTAGTGTCTCAGTAAGCCTCCAAATGTTTTCTATAATGGTTGGGTCATTTGGCACTCACACCATCAGTAAGGAAGTATCCCTTTTTCTCCATATCCTCTCCAATATTTGCCATTTCTGCCTTTCTGATACATGACATTCTCACAGATGTAAAGTAGCCTCTCATCGTTGTCTTTATTTGCACTTCTATGTTGATTAGTGATTTTGAGCACCTTCTCATATATCTATTGTCCCTCTGGATCTCTTCCTCAGTGAAATTTCTGTCCATTGCCTGGCCCCCACTTTATAATGGGTTGTATTTAGAGATGAAGTCTACAACACTTTTAAAGAATAACTACTACTAATATTTCTCAAGCTCTTCTAAGCTGTTGAAGGGCTTCTTCCTAATACATTTGATGAAGATAACATCACACTAATACCTAAAGCAGAGAGAGACCCATCAAAAAAAAAAGAAAGAAAGAAGAAAAACATAGACTATTCCTGATAAACATAGATGCTAACATATTCAACAACATTTTAGCCAACCACATACAGCAATACATCAAGAAGATCGGACTCCACAATCAAGAAAGTTTTATCCCAGGGATTCAAGGCTGGTTCAATATATGTAAATCAATAAATGTGATCCACCACATAAATAAAAAACATAAAAGTTACATGAACATCTCAGTAGATGCAGAGAAGGCCTTTGACAAAGTTCAATATTCTTTCATGATCAACACATTAAAAAATGTGGATGGATGGGAAATACTTCAAACTAGTTGAGTCTGTATACAATAAAACAACAGCCAACATTATACTCAATGGTGAAACTTGAAAGAATTTTCTCTCTATGAGGGATGATCATTATCACCACTACTATTCAACATTGACTTGGAAGTCCCAGCCTTAGCAATTAGGCAAGAAAATGGGATCGAAGGGTTAAAGATCTGAAGACAAGAAGTTAAACTATTCCTATTTTTCAGATGTCATATATTTATATTATAACCCTAAAGAGTCTAGTAGAAAACTCCTATATATCATTAAACATTATAGTCCAGTGGCAGGCTACACAATTATTATACAAAAAATCAATGTTAATTCTCTTTTAAAAATTATTTTTATTAATTTGATTATGATCAAAAAGTCCATTGGATAAGAGGGGTACAATTGCACACAATTCCTACCACCAGGGTTCTGCATCCCACCCCTTCCACTGGAAGTTTTTTCTATTCTTTATCCCTCTGGGAATATGGACTCAGGATCATTATGGCATGCAGAAGGTTGGAGGTCTGGCTTCTGTAATTGCTTCTCTACTGGACATGGTTTTGGCAGGTGGTCCATACTCCCAGCCTTTTTCTGTCTCTTTTAATTTTTTAAATTATCTTTATTTATTTATTGGATAAAGACAGCCAGAAATCAATAGGGAAGGGGGAGATAGAGAGGGAGAGAGACAGAGAGATACCTGTAGCACTGTTTTTCCAATCATAAAGCTTTCCTCCTGCCAGTGGGGAGCAGGGGCTCAAACTAGTGCACATTGAATCCACCTGACCCATGCTATTTCTCTATGCAAATACCAAATCATAAGAAGAAAGGATACAGAAACCAATCCCCTTCACTATAGCAGCAAAAACAAATATTTGGACACAAAGTTAACAAAGGAAGTGAAAGACTTAATAGAAAGAGATACAAAGAAATGGGAACACATCCTATACTCATGGAAAAGAAGTATTAACTTTTTTTTTTGCCTCCAGGGTTATTTCTGGGGCTCCAGGTCTACACTACAAATCCACTGCTCCTGGAGGCTATTTTTTCCCCTTTGTTGCCCTTGTTGTGGTTATTACTAGTTATTATTGCTGTCATTGTTGGATAGGACAAAGAGAAATCAGAGAGGAGGGAAAGACACCTAGATCTGCTTCACCACTTGTGAAATGACCACGCCCCCTGCAGGTGGGGAGCCTGGGCTCGAACTAGGATCCTTACACTGGTCCTTGTGCTTTGCGCCATGTGTGCTTAACCTGCTGTACTATCACCCTACCCCCAGTATTAACATTCTTAAAATAACCATCCTGCCCAAAGCCACATACAGATTTAATATCATCCCCATCAAAGTACCTACAAACTTTTTAAAGGACTAAAACAAGAGCTTCAAAAATTTATCTCAAACCAAAAAATACCCAGGATTGCCAAAGCAATAATTAGAATAAAGAAAAAGACCTTACAGTACCTGACTCAACCTATACTACAGAGATAGTGTAATTAAAACTGCCTGTTACTGGAACCAAAATAGACACACAGACTGGTGGACTAAAACCGAAGCCTCTACAACTACACAAAGCTAATTTTTGACAAGGGTGCACAAACCATTAAGTGATTAAAGGAGAAAATATATAGAAGAAGAAAACACTGGCATGACACTTCATGATCTGTGCTTTCAAAAGGCCTTCAAGGATTCAAACCCAACTGCAAAAAAAAAAAAAAAACAACTAAAACTAAAATAAAACAATGGGAATACATTAAACTAAATGGCTTTTGTATATCAAAGTGTACCACCACCCCAACATAAAGACACCCAATAGCATGGGAGAAGATCTTTACACAACACACAATAGACAAAGGACTATAAACAAAATATGCAAAAAGCTCAGTAAACTAAACACCAACAATATTTCTTTATTTCAACCATATATATATAACATATATATATATAACCATATATATATATAACAGAACCATAGGATAGGAGGGGTACAGCTCCACACAATTCCTACCACCAGAACTCTCTATCCCATCCCCTCCCTTGATAGCTTTCCTATTCTTTAACCCTCTGGGAGTATGGACCCAAGGTCATTATGGGATACAGAAAGTTGTCAGGCAAGAGTCGCCAGAGAAGAGACCAGGAACTCGTGGTGGTGTGGTAATACAATTCTTTATTGATGAGGGGCCCCAAAGTCAGGCATGAGCATAGCAGGTTAGGTCACGTGGTGCCAAATTGCAGTGGCCGCCTCGGAGGCAGTAGAGAAAGAGAGAGAGAGAGAGAGAGAGCGAAACCATGAACAGCAGCACGTTTTATAGGGTAAAAATGGAAGTGGCAAGTTGGGATGGAATTGGCTAGGGAAGAGGGTGGAGAAAAGAAAAAGGCATTCTGGGAACTTCCTTACTTGCTGTTGCTGTAGTTTTAGCTGGCTGGCGGGAATTAGCAATACCCTGAGGGGATAAAGTGGTGGCAAAGGAGTCATTTTTAAAACAAGGCAGAAGATTGATATGTAAATAATAATAGTCACATGGAAATACCGTGGTTTGTGGGTCCTGCCTAACTCAACCACATCTGCACAATTTCCCAATAGAAGGTAGAAGGTCTGGCATCTGTAATTGCTTCCCCGCTGAATGTGGGCATTGACAGGTTGATCCGTTCTCCCAGCCTGCCTCTCTCTTTCCCTAGTGGGGCAGGGTTCTGGGGAAATCAGAGCTCCAGGACACATTGGTGGGGCTGTCTGTCCAGAGAAGTCTGGTCGACATCATAGTAGCATGAACCTGGGTACTTGCACATTGTAATGCATGTGCTCAACAAGGTGTACCTTCGCCTGACTCCCAACAGCATATTATTTAAAACATTAATTTAGTTAATATATTTAATCAAATAAAAACTTACATATTTCAGATATTTAACCTTTTAGTGTATTTCCTTGTGCTATGAGCTTTAGAATATCAGAGACTATTTCTTATTTATGTTTATAAATTTATGAATACTTAAAATAATAAATATTTCTTGACAAAATTAAGGTTACTTAAAAGATTAATTTTTGTTTAGGACAGTGAAATTTAATTTCTAAACAAAATAACATTACAATTACTTTAACAACAAACTATATTTTTAGATGGTAAACATGTTAAGAAAGGATATAATGACCATCATTATCATGCAGAGCTAACTTTCAAGTACTTCACTATAAATTTCATTTCAAACTACTCACCAAGCAAGTTAAAATAGCATTTCTATAAACATGTATTTTAGAGATACAGTTCATTAGATATTTAGAATAAGTTTAATTTATATTACAAATAAACATTGAACCTCAGTTACTTGCAAAACAAAGATAGTTTTAAATCTCATAAAACATTTTCTCTCCTAGAAGCTTATTATAAAGTAGAATAGATAATTAAAGTGAAAGTTCAGGGCCAGGTGGTGGCGCACCTGGTTGAGCGACATGTTACAGTGCAAAAGGATCCGGATTCAAGCCCCTGGCCCCCACCTGCAGGAGGAAAGCTTTGCGAGTGGTGAAGCAGGGCTGCAGGTGTCTCTCTGTCTCCTCCTTCCCTCTCAATTTCTGGCTGTTTATATCCAATAAATAAAGGTAATAAAAATAAAAAAAGTGAAAGTCCACTATTACTACAAATAGTTAAGGAAAGCAGAGACTATTTATGAGTCACTGGTTTCCAAATAGTTCATAAGGTTGACACCTATGAAGTTGGATTTAGAGAGGTTCTTTATTGCAAATATGACTAGAACAGCAGGTACCTATTCTCCTCTTCCTCCTCTTTCTTCTTCTTTCTCAGATAGAGAGAAAAGGAGACAAATAAAGACAGAGAGAGTGAAGGAGACCACAGCACCAGTGCAGTGGGTGCTGGACTGGAACCTGGGTCCCTCACATAAAAAGGCAGTGCACTATTTGCCAACCTGAAGAGGAGACATTTTAAATGAAAGAGATATATCATAGTTTGATCATTTTCATGACAAAAAGTAGTGTAGTTTGGGTGGGGGGACATTGGTGGTTGGTGTAGTATGGAATTATACATTGTAACCTACATTCTTGTAACCCATTATTAATCATAATAAATAAAGTAATGCAGTTTGGTCATATGCTGTAAGTAGGAGGTCAGAACTTTCAGATTTTAAGAACTAAGACTAGTCTCAGCTAGGATGCAACAGTGTAAAGCAAAGTTAACCAATGAGAAGTGTTTACATTTCAGGATTTATTGCAGTGTAACTTGTATCAACTAATTTGATGTTCTAAGATTAAGCAGGTAGTAACCCAACAAATGGATGTGTGTATGTTTTACCTTCTTGTTAACTTGGGTTTCACACTCAGGATCCTTGCTTTTCAGACAAAAACTTCAGATCTGATAATTGACTATCAAGACTCAGTATGCATGACTGTGTTTCTCAATGATCTAATACATTCCTGGAGTCAGAAGGAAAGAACATAATTGATACCAGTTGCTTTTCAATGCATTTCTTTCCAATAACCTTGATTATGTATCTTACCTTCAGAAACTGTTGCTTTTTATCAAGAAACATCATGAATATCTGAAAAAAAATGTGCTTGAACATGGAAGTCATCTCCAATCATTGCAGTTGTATACAAGCACATGTTATTTATTTGCTGATTCATACCATTAACATAAAATATAGGAAATAACCCTGTATTTTCATAAACCATGTACTTATGTACATATATGACATCATGTTATACATCATTTCATTTGTTATCATAACTTGCTTTTTATTACAAATCATTTTTTGTTTGGCTGTGCTATTTTTCTTATGTAACTAATGTGGTATATTATCTTTGCCAACTCAAAATCATTGAAATATGAGTCAACAAGCCTTTTACATTTTTCAGAAAGATTTACCTTAAGTCACATTCACCATCTAATATAATTGCTTGTTTTAGTCTAAGTTTGAATAATCCAACTGGCCTTTATTTTTATTAGAAATGAAGATGATAATATCTTGAAAAAGAACATATATATTTTGAAAATATCCAATTGAGATACTAGTGGAATCATAACATGTGTTTTATCTTAGAATTGATCATAGCCCTAAAACAAAGAAGGATTTTGTTTTCAAACACATGGCATATAAATATTGGCAAAAGAATATCACTTGGTTAAATAGTAGTTTTCATATTTCATTAACAAATACAGATTGTTTTAGCTCTGAATCATTAAACAATACCACCATATGTTTTTGTAATTTAAGAAAAATTAAATAAATAGTTTTCAAGTTGTCCATTTTATTGGGAACATTTTTTCATCTTTATTATTATTGTTATTACCAAGATCATTGCTGGTCTTAGTGCATGTAAGTGTGCTCAGCCATTACCAGCAGTTAAAAAAAATTTTTTATCAAGTGTACATGTGAGTAGAGGAAAAAAGAGGGGAGGAGAGGAGAGGTACAGGAGTGGAGAGGAGAGGAGAGGAGAGGAGAGGAGAGGAGAGGAGAGGAGAGGAGAGGAGAGGAGAGGAGAGGAGAGGAGAGGAGAGGAGAGGAAAAGAGAGGGGAGACATCTGCAGTACCTGCAAATTCCCTTCTTCAGGTAGGGAAATGATTTTGATCCCAGGTTCTTGCACATAACAGTCTGTCAGTCCTACTGGTGTGTCATATACCAGTCCCTTGATTGAGAATATAATATCAAGGCCTTATACTTAATATCACTTTCTAATTTATCAGATAAATTATATGGACAACTATTATCAAAATTTTCATATTACTCCTTTGGTTGTATAAATATATGTAATTAAGCCCATTTAAGAATTTTTTATATATATACTTTTCATCTTTATTTATTTATTGGATAGAGACAGCCAGGACTTAAGTGGTAATGGAGTGATAGAGGGAGAGAGACAAAAAGACACAACACTGCTTCAATGCTTGCAAAGTTTTCCCCCTACAGTTGGGGACCAGGACTGGACCCAGGTTCTTGAGCATTGTAACCTATAGCATGCATTCAACCAGGTGTGCCACAACCTGACCCCAAGAGTTTCTTAGGTTAGGTATTGAACTTAAAATAATACAGAATTCTTATGTAGTATATGTAGTATTGATTGTTGATAAATAGAAGTAACTACAGTGAAGAATATTGAAATTTGATTTGTAGACCTGTGAAATAACTTCCTTGGATAGGGTGCTGCTTTGCCATTTGCACTACTCAGTTTCAATCCTGGCCTTCACAGCACTGAAGGAAGTTACAGTGCTATGGTCTTTGGCATTGTCTCTCTGCTTTGGTGCCTCTCGGTCTGTCTAAAAAAAAATAAATTTTTGTAATAATTTGTATTGCACATATGTTTAAGGTACTTGAATCATATTTGGCTAATAATATGAAATAGTTATTTAAATATTAATATACTAATATATATTTAAAATAAATACACTTGTTTAAACTTCAAAAATCATTAAAATTTAAATATAATTTCAGCTGTGTTCAACATGCACAGACACTTTCATTTCAGGTTCATAGTTCCTATATAAATAAACTTGTGTTTCCTTAGAAAATAATTTTCCGGCTGCTAGGAAAACAGAAAGTTGTCCTTGAGTTGAATAAATCTCTTTGACTCAAACTGGTAATCTAGTGACATACGAAGTTACTAGATATTTTGTACATGGAACAGTTTATATATATTCCCCTTTTTTGTTGCCCTTGTTGTTTTATTGTTGTAGTTATTATCATTGTTATTGACATCATTGTTGTTGGGTAGGACAGAGAGAAATGGAGAGAGGAGGGGAAGACAGAGAGGGGAAGAGAAAGATAGACACCTGCAGACCTGCATCACTGCTTGTGAAGTGACCCTCCTGCAGGTGGGAAGCCTTGGTCTCGAACCTGCGTCCTTACTCTGGTCCTTGTGCTTTGCGCCACGTGCACTTAACCTGTTGCACTACCACCCAACTTCCCGGAATAGTTTCTTTTGGTATTCTTTGCTCTGTCAATGCCAATATCATGGTTTTGTGAACACCAGAGGACCCATTTTTTTTAAAGATACATTTATTTACTCACAGCTTTTCATATATTTTTGAATTTTATTTATTTATTTCCTTTTGTTGCCCTTGTTATTTTATTGTTGTAGTTGTTGTTGGACAGGACAGAGAGAAATGGAGAGAGGAGGGAAGACAGAGAGGGGAAGAGAAAGATAGACACCTGCAGACCTGCTTCACCGCCTGTGAAGAGATTCCCATACAGGTGGAGAGCCGGGGGCTGAAACCGGGATCCTTTGAGCTAACTGCACTTAACCCACTGTGCTACTGCCAGAGCACCCAATTTATTTAAGCAAACATATTCTCTCTGATTTAGGTGTTCTAAGAGCTAGACATAAAGCACATAGATACAATTGAAATAATAAATTCAAGAACACAAAAGATAAACCATGCTGTTAAAAATGCTATTAAATTTCTTTATATCAGATCTAGACAATTACCGTACAATATTAAAAATACTGAATAATGTATAAATACATGAAATTTATAAGTAGTAAATATCTAAATTCATTAAATAATATGTGATTAGACACTTCTTTTTAGTATACTGAAACTGAATTAGGCAGCATGCACTATATGTAGAAATAAATGAAGTGAAAGGATATTGGCAGTAATGCAGAAAAGTGGATGGATTTTGCAAGATTATACCAACTGGCATTTTAGGAAAATTTCCATTTCCTGCCTTAGATTTTATCTGAGGTGACAATGACAAACACACATTTAGGTTCCTGAAATTTCTCATGGGATATTCTCTTGGGTAGAATATTTGGAAAGAATTTCTGACAAATGAATCTGTCAGATTCCATCGTTACTTTAGTATTTATGTGAGATTTGCCATGATGGACAAAAGTGTGTGCTAGTCTTTTTTCATTCATGTAAGATAGAAGTTGATGTAACTAGTACTTAAAAATACACTTTAGTTTATTTGGTTATTATCTAAAGCATTGATGGGAAAAAAGATAACAGAAGCTACTAAAATTTTTCATTTTGAAATTTTAGCATTATGACTGTCAATATATCTACACTCTCATTGGAATACTTTTATGCAATCATCTTTTTATTTATAATAAAAGACCTAGTCTTAAGGACCCAATACTTTTCTTGATGTGGCAGAAAAACCTTGAGTTCTTGTCTTTCTGGATTTAGCTTTCTCTACCTACACTTTTTACGTCAGTGCAAACAAGTAATCTATACATTTGATTCACATGCTGCAAAATTATTTTAAAATAATAATTCAATAGGCATAAATTATTACAGATTTTATTTATTTATTTGATAGGACAGAGAGGAATTAAGGGAAGGGGATATATAGAGGGAGAGAAAAGGAATACACTTCCAGCACTGCTTCTGGCCTAGTGAAGTTTCCCACCTGTTGGTAGGGACTGGAAACTTGAACCTGGGTCCTTGCACTTTATAATGCCTGCAGTCAACTAGGCGTGCCACTCCCAAGCCCCTTTTAACAGATTTCTAAGCATATGAACTTTAAAATATGTATTCCATGGAATCTGTACTTTGTGGCAACTTATTTTTCTCCCCATCTTTCTAGCTTATGTCAGAATTTTCACCATTTCTAAGAGGTATAACATTAAAGTATTAATGACAGAGCCCAGAGTCTTTCCCTTTTATTTAGACATAACTTTAAAAAAACAAAATTCGGTTTAACATATGGTTGGTTAGAAAAGGGACAGATTATCTATGGGAAGTGCAGGAGAAAAAAAAAGTATTATTTAGCCATCATTTTCTATTAGCATTTGAGGACAAGGACAATCATATTCTTAGGAAAATAATTTATTAAGTGAGTATTTACTTTACTTAAGCTAGGTTACAGGACTATTCATTTCCCCAAGAGAACAGTAGAATAATGTGGGGGTGATTACTATTCAGCAAAACAGCAGCTGTTATGCAGTCAGGAGTCATTTCTGAGGGGAAAAATTTAACACTGTGGTTATATTTATTTTTCTGATGTACTGCTTGAAAACATTATCAGAATAAAGTTCACCATTTCTATTAATTAAGCCAACTTAAAATCCGATGTGTCATTTCATTGGCTGTTATTATTGCTTCTTAAAATCTTGTTCATGTCTATAGATTTTCTGACTTGAGTTTAGAATTATTCCAAGCAGATCAGCCAAGCAAATTTACAATTGTGAATTTAATCAATTACTTCTAGGTATGTGCAGGAACATATTGCATGAGACAGTAATGTCATTTGTGAGAATTGTCTACACACAAGCTTTCATATAACTTTATTCTGTCTTTAGAATTTGGAATGATGGGAGATCATACAATTAAAAGTCAGCGACCTCGATCTGTTCATGAAAAAAGGGTCCCTCAGGAACAAGCTGATGCTGCTAAATTTATGGCACAAACTGGTAATACGTTAGTTACATTTTTCTATTTACTGTTGTTGATTTAATGGAACCACTGCATGTTTTCATAATCTTTTGCTGCACATTTGTCAGTTTTTGGAGCTGATATTTTTGAGCCATTTTTATTTTTGTCACCAGTTAAAGTCCATAAATGAAGTAGCTTTGTATTGACAAGTACACCAAAAATGTATAAGATTAATTTTTCTTTCACTTTAAGGAATTCAGGGTTTACATGATTACTTTTATATTTGTCTACTGACCATCTAAATTTATCATTAATATTAATGAAGCCAATATAATTATTATTCAAAATTAATTATAGAAATCTTCAGCATTATAATCTTAAATAGGACCTTAGATAATTTAATTTGACATACATAATATACTAAATATTCTTCAAATCTTATAAATGATGTAAATATTAATTATTAAACTGTGTAGAAATTAGAACTTTTTAAAAATATTGCTTAGAAAATTTTGTTACATATACTTAATAATTAACAATTGAATGCCAAGTATGACATAATACACTACAAATAAACATCAGAAAATATGACTTTCTGACTTTAAGTTATAATCCCAAATTAATTATATTACTTTAAAATGCCTACCTCTACAAAATTATAAAAAACATAAATGAATAAAAACATTCATATTTTGACTCATAGTAATGACAATTCATCTGGTTGCACTGCATGTGGTACATCTTTAAATGAAAGTGTGTTTGTGCTGTGAATTTTTCTATTGCCACTTATATTTCAGAAAAAATATAAACTAACAGTTTTCTCTATGACTTTATAAAGTTTTGTGCTCTCTAGATTACTAGTTTTACCACTAATAATGAAGTTTATGGTATATGGTCAACTTTTTGATATTACAGTCAGACTTGTTTTGACAAAATTACCCTTTAAGGACTTATGCTTCCTTTAGTTCCTAGTGATCTTTATTTAATATTTATTCAAAAAACTAAATTAGATTTACAGTGTAAAAATGCAACTATTCTTAATGAATTGTGTTCCTAGTAATATGTGAGTAATTGAATTTAAAACATTTGTTGCAAGTAGGTCAAAGAATACTAAGAGCAGGAAGAATGCTCACAATTAAAATAAATTCTATTATTTTTTCTCTTTAGGTTTTGAAGGATATATATTGTGCTCATAGCTAGAAATGAAGAGATCTTGTTTTTGATATCCATCTTTTTATTGAGGATATTAATGTTTTACAGTGAAGTCATTGACATATGAATACACTTTCATTATGCACCAGGACCCCCAAATTTTTCTTCCATTTTTTCAAGAAAAGATTACTTAAATATTACTATTTGCTTATATAAATCCAAAAGTACATTACTTTTCAGACAAATGTTCAGTTTTACTGAGAGCATGTGATATTTTTGTAATTTGAAAATATATCTTATAATGAAAACATCGACAAATTAAATGTTTTCTGAATGTATTTTTCACAGTAGAGAGTCTAAAATCTCAACCACTGACTATAGACAGAGGGTTCTGATAATAAATAGACATGTGGAAAGTGGGATAACTACTCAGTCTCCTTCAAGTACCATGTTCATAAGGATATTTTGTCAAGGTCATAGAATGTGTCTTTTCTATTTGTGAAAGAAATGGCAGTCAGAATAATGAAAATTCCTTAAAATTAGTATCAGTTGGTAAAGTACTGAATCATTGTTTGAAATCTCCAATAATATGTTCAAGCAAAAAAAAAAAAAGTTCATTTATAAATATTATGCCCCTTAGAAAAGAGGTTTCTGGGAGTCGGGCTGTAGTGCAGCGGGTTAAGCGCAGGTGGCGCAAAGCACAAGGACCGGCGTAAGGATCCCGGTTCAAACCCGGGCTCCCCACCTGCAAGGGGAGTCGCTTCACAGGTGGTGAAGCTGGTCTGCAGGTGTCTATCTTTCTCTCCTCCTCTCTGTCTTCCCCTCCTCTCTCCATTTCTCTCTGTCCTATCCAACAACGACAACAACAATAATAACTACAACAATAAAACAAACAACAAGGGCAACAAAAGGAAATAAATAAAAATAAATATTTAAAAAAAAGAGTTAAATATCAGAAAAAAATACTTTAAAAAAAAAAAGAAAAGAGGTTTCTGTTTTTTAAGTAAGATTTTTAAAATTGCCCCTTGTTATATAAGCATAAAATATGCAGTTTTAATATTCACTTTTAACAAATTCATGTCACAAGAAATATTTTTTTCTTGGTGAGATGTTGCTATTATTTTGTTTTTCACTTACTCATTTTTCTGTAGACATTGTTTTGTATCTCTATGGGCACATGATTTGGAAAAGTAGATTGAAAACTTGTTAACTAAATCCATGAGTAAGCTTAAAATAGTTTTATATTGTTAACTGTAACACAGTAAAGTCAATAGGCACCATGATTAAAGTTAGAACATTATTGATTGCATATTTGGATAAATATATAATAAATATAAACTATTTATTTTAAACTAAAGCTAGCATAAACACATATAAATAATTTAATATTTTATTAAATAATTTATGATGCTTGCATAAAACTTGAAAAGCTACATTACTCCAAATAGTTTATAAAATTGATAAATTGACATTAGTTAATTTTAAAACTGAAAAATAAAGGATTTTTTTCCTTGATTGTATATTCCCTCCAGGGTTATTGGTGGGGTTCGGTTCCAGCACTATGAATCTGCTGCTCCTGGGGCCCTTTTTTTCCCCTCCCATTTTATTGGATAGTTCAGCAAGAAATTAAGAGGAGGGGAAGACAGAGAAGGGTAGGGAAAGATACTTGCAGACCCTCTTTACCTCTTGTGAAGTGACCCCCCCCATACCCCTTCAGGTGGGAAGCCAGGGACTCCTATGCAGATCCTTGCATGGGTCCCTTGCGCTTTTTACTGTGTGCTTAAACTGGTGCGCCACAGCCTGACTCTCTCCTTGAATGTTTTCTGGATTTCACTTTCTTCAAGGTGTCAGATAATTATCTGCATAAATGCAGTTAATTGCCACATTGTAAAATTTTACAAAAATTACACCTTGTTTATATTGTTTACATTCTTCAAACCAACGAATGGATATTTGGATATTATACCGACAATTACAAGCATTTGCTCCTATTCAAAACACAGAACGATGGAATAGATGTAAAATTAGGTAGTTATTTCTTTTTATTAATTTTACTTATTTGTTGGATAGAGACAGTCAGAAATCAAGAGGGAAGTGGTAGATAGACAGACACCTGCAGCACTGCTTCACCACTTGCAAAGCCTTCCCCCTGCAGGCTTTCAGCCCAGGTCCTTGTGCATTGTAACATGGTACTCAACCAGGTGCACAACTATCTGGCCCCCGAAACCAAGTAGTAAATGACAGGACAGCACATTGTAAAATTTGTTATGAAGAAAAACAAAGTAAAAACTATAAATGTTCATTAATTTAAAACTTTTCAAAATGAGTAACCTGTCCTTTTTAGTCAGTATGATCAATAAACCTTGCATTTAAAGAAGCAAGGTTTTTGTAAAGTAATAGAGTGACAAGTTATTAATTAGAAGAACAGCATTCACATGGTAACATTACTTTTAAAAATAATTTTATTTTAGTCATTGATTGAAATAATTTAATTTTGATGATTATTTCTCTTATAACCTAAGACATAATCTGCATTTTTAGTAAACAGAAGTGAAATATTTAATATAGACACTTAAATACCAATGGTTAAGCTAAAAACATAATAGTCACACTTACTATTTTTTTTACATAATACGTATCAAATGATCTTATAAGCATATATTTTTTAATTTCTTTATTGGGGAGTTAATCTTTACATTTAACAGTAAATACAATAGTTTGTACATGCATAACATTTCCCAGTTTTCCATATAACAATACAACCCCCACTACGTCCTCTGTCATCCTTCTTGGACCTGTATTCTCCCCACCACTTATAAACATATTTTAAAAGTAGTTTTGTAACATAAGGAAAACATATATATATATATTTATATATATATGTTATCTAATACAGAATAAATAAAATGTATTTCTAATTTAGTGATTTAAAGTACTAGCAAAATTTAATGTTAGTTGATTTTATAACCATGTACACTCCCATTCATTATATTATGATTTGTACAACTAAATTTTGAGGTAGGTACATTGCTCATATCATTGAAAGATTCAGAGAAATAAAAGTGACTTTCTCAAAATCACAGAGCTCATATCCATCAAGCAAGCTGTCCATAGTTTAGCTGCAGTGTTACTGTTTATTTTCAGACTTTGTAGTAGGATGAGGAGCATTAATATTACATTGGGTTTAATATACCTTCTCAGACAGAAATTAAAGAATCAGACTAATGTGAGTGTATCTAAAGATATAAACATCTATATTAAAAACAATATACAATTTTAAAAATACCTTCCTAAAAATTCAGCATAGATATGTCTCACAATGGCCCAATATACTTGACTAAACTAATCTTCACAACCTTTGAAATGAGGAAATGACTGCATTGAAATAGAATTATTTAGTGCAACTATTACTTGAAATCGTGACATTTGAACGATGAATAGGTCCTTTTTTTTTTAAGTTAGACCAGTATTTTAGTGACAAAATTTGATTCATGAATCTGTGAGCCAATATGTATTTTATTCATTTAAATGTCCTTTTTTGGTCAGTGAAATGAACCATCAGTTTATGAGAGAATGAAGACTTTTTTATGATCATTTAATTATCAGTGTCTTATGATTCAGTAATCATCAATTTGCTAGCAGTTATAACATCACATTAACTAACAACCCACATTTTAAAATATTTGTATAAAAGTACAATTATAAGTAGGTATGTGATCTTGATTCATTATCCATTTTAAACATGCTTTTTTCCTATCATAACAATATAACGGCAAGGAGATTGCTTTGTGGAAAAATATAACTAAATCCATAGCCTTTATCATTTTACTTATAGATTTCACGTTACTTGTGGTGTTCTGGCTTTTAATAAATAACATATATACAGTCTCTATCTCATTTAATCTCATAACAAACAAAGGGTAAAATTTAAGGGGAAAATGCACTAATTTGCCCTAGCTTGATGCATAATTTATTCTTAAGTATTCATGTATGTATGTGCACAGTACATGTGGACATTTTAATCATTGGATTTCTAGAATAACTACTTTAGACATAGGTTGAATATTTTACTAAATGAAAGAGAACAAATAATGAGACATAACTTTAATTTTTCTTCAAATATTCATCTAGTATCACTTTACAAACTAGTTATATTTTATAGCAGTGAAGGCAAAATAATCAAAATAATCAATCAATCAAGCATGATCTTCCAGTATATACCAGTATATTCAGGACAAAAACTTCTCACAGCACTGAGAAGTCTCCTCTAATTTAATCTGTCATCTTAATTGCCATTGTATGTACCCTTGTGATTTATGCCCAGTTATAAACACATTGCTTGTGTCTCTGGGTACATCATTCAGACCAAAGAAGAGCAAGTGCTTCATAATATTGCTACCTAAAGTGTGGTCAGTTTTCCTTTGCTTGTCCATGAACTCCTAGTTATAAACTCTCAAGGAGACTAGAAACTTATACCAGAATGCAAATTTTACAAATTTATCAACTACATATTTGATTTTAGCTGAAATTTTTATTTGGAAAAAAATTTCTAAGCTAAAAATTACACTCTGACTCACCATCCTGAATTGGTATATGAACTTATTGCTACTTGAGTGTGACACTATAAGTTGTTTCTAGGTCATTTACCAATATGTCAAAAGAGAAAAATAAGAGAGACACAGACAAATGTATGATCATATTATCTTTTGAATACTATTACAGAAGCAATTTTTGAACAGGATTTTTAAAATGTAAATTGTTCCTTGATTTATATAGCCAATAATGCATGCTTTCAGAAATATTCTGCTTGAAAAATTTTTGAACACCAAAATAGTTAGCCTCAACCCTGTTAGCAGTTAGATGACATAATTATTTGTCTGGGGAAGAACAAATGCAAGATCTCAAATCAGTTTTAAACATCCATCTTGAGCTTGATGTCGGAATAGAATTCATTTTGATGATCTGAGAAATTCTACTCCAGTAGTGAGGGAGTAGATAGCATAATGGCTATGCAAAGAGTCTCTCCTGCCTGAGGCTCCAAAGTTTCCGGTTCAATCCCTTGCATCACTATAAGAACTGAGCAATGTTCTGGTAAAAAGAAAAAATAATAATTTTACAACTTTAAGTCTTACAGGTGATTATAAAATTAGTTTTTAATCATTATGATTTATTAATGGAATTAATGAATACAAACAGTTAATGGCTTTTCAGTACCCTATTTTTAGTAAGTTTTATTTCCATATAAAATTAATGAAATTCAGTGCAGTTGTTCTTTGTTTCAAGTAAGAACACTTCTATACTTTAAATCATGGGAAAAATTGTGAATTGCAAGCTTTTAATAAATTATCACAAAATAAATAGCTTTCATGGAATGAAAAAGTAGTAATTGTGCTAGCAATAAATTATAATTCTGTCAGTGTTCAATACAATAAATATTAGATAAGCTGAAACTTTCAGGACTCAACTGTATCCAGATATAGAGAAGAGATATGCAATGAGGAATTAGGGAGGAATACATCAACATATTTCTTCTCACCAAAGCTAGAGAAACCTTAATAATACATTTTGTTCAATCACTCATTTTATTATAGTAACTTAAACTGCTTGAAGAAAATCACTTCAAATATTATTTTAAAATGTTTATTAGTACCTTGGACCTGTCCATAGCAAAATGGAATTTGTGAAGAATAGTTTTGCTAACCAATTTACTTAAAATCCAGTCTTTGTAATCAACATAGTGTGCATCTCTCTTTAAATTTCTTTTTCTCCAAAATGTTTTCTTTTGTATTATTTTGATGTTCTGCCATATTTTCAAATTTAAATTCTTATTGCATGTTACAGTGTCAGTTTGATTTAAATACTAACTATACGCATATTCAAGACAGTATTTCATGTTTATTTATTGTCTTGCACACAGGTGAATCTGGTGTGGAAGAGTGGTCCCAGTGGAGCACATGCTCAGTTACTTGTGGTCAAGGGTCGCAGGTGCGAACCAGAACTTGTGTATCACCTTACGGGACACACTGCAGCGGCCCATTAAGAGAATCAAGGGTTTGCAATAACACTGCCCTCTGTCCAGGTAGTGTTAGCAGCAACTAAAACTGTGGATGTTATTTAATTGTGCCATGCTACACATTTTAAGCAAATTGTTGTTTTCAAATGAACTGGATATAGGAACTTTAATTTGAGTATATGAATGTATTAATAATTCAACTGTGGAATGTTATAATATATGTGATCATTTCTGCTTTCAGAGCAGTCAAGAAATTATATGACTTCCCCCACTGAAACTATCAGTTATAAACTTTATTTGCTTCTAAGAGTATCTAAGTTTCAAATATCTTTCTTCATTTTAGATGGTGAAAATATCCAATTAGATGTTTAAGTAATATAGCGATTCATTTTAGATGGTGAAAATGTCCAATTAGATGTTTAAGTAATATAGCAATTGGCCTTTTGTAATATATTCCAATGATCCATTGTGTAATATAGTTGTTAAATTGATTGACTGCTTTCTTTCCACCAAATTGATCCTATCAAGAAAAACAATATCCCTGAGCAAAAATGATTTTTTAAAAATTCTATTCAGGTCATTTCCTTATCAATGTCACCCACTTCTTTGCTAGCAGCTTCACTAGTGGAAAAAAGACAGCCCCAGGGACTGATTAAATGGGGGAAAAATGCATTGTAATGCTGAGTCACCTCACCAAATCTGGAAACATATTTTATTTTAATTAGCACATAGAACAATAACTTGCTCACTTTGAATCTGATTTTTCAAAGCATTGTAAATCTCCATGTTTATAATTTCATTAATTTGATAAATGAATGGTACAAGCTTAGTGACAATTGCAACTGACACTGAACTTCCATTCAGTGATTTCCATAGGGTCCAAAAGATGGTAAGCATTAAAAAAAAATAAATCATGTTGTGGTTGCATTTTATCAGCCAATTGTGCTTAACTGCTTTCTAAAGATGGCTGGTTATGCAGTTCTTAAATGTGAAGGTAGAGAGTAGGTGGCATGAAGAAAATGCAGAAATAATCCCAATTTCCAAGCAGAATAGGTAAAAGCAAACTATTAAAACACAATCTGGAGAGGGGACTTTTTGTTCAGTAGTTACAGGATTTGTAGGAGCACGATTCTGAAGCTCTACTTCACTACAGTATAAATATACTTGGCACTACTGAATCATATACTTATAATTGTTTAGATGGTAAAGTATGCCTTGAGTACTTTTTAACAAAATAAAAGGTAATTTGTTAGAGATAAAGGTTAAGAAATGGTGGAGAAAAAATTATGAGAAATTCTTTCATAATGAAAATAGATACAAAGCAGTAGATGGCAGTAAAATTGAAAGTTAACATTTTCACTAAAAACAAGAAAAGAAAATCTACTGGAATTTGATTAGATGAGAAAGAATTTCAATTGGAATCATTTTAAAGATTTAGAGGAAAATTACATAAAACAGTCACAGAAGGAGAAAGACAGTGGGAAATTTTGCGAAAAAAGGAGTCATGGAGCAAATTTAATCTAGATATATTACATAGAAGGGAAAAAAAAGAAATAGTAAGAAGATAGGGAGTTTTAGGAGTTTTACATTTCTTTTTTTAATATTTATTTATTATTTATTCCCTTTTATTGCTCTTGTTGTTTTATTGTTGTAGTTATGAATGATGTCATTGTTGTTGGATAGGACAGAGAGAAGTGGAGAGAGGAGGGGAAGACAGAGAGGAGGAGAGAAAGATAGACACCTGCAGACCAGCTTCACCACTTGTGAAGCGACTCCCCTGCAGGTGCGGAGCCGGGGACTTGAACAGGGATCCTTAGGCTGGTTCTTGCACTTTGCGCCACCTGCGCTTAACCCCCTGCACTACCGCCCGACTCCCGGAGTTATACATTTCTAAATTCAATAGGTAAATATTACTGCAAGTAAATCCTAGTAGATTTTCATTAAGGTATGGAAAGATTTGTTTGACTAGGTGATTGCTGAAAGGCTGGCATCTATTTACAATATATTTATTAAGTGTCCTAGGATCAAGTTTCCTATCCTTAGCAATGAAGAAAAATGTCAATAATTATGTGTGTACTTGACATAAAATTTATGTTGTCAGCATCTGCTTAACAACTAAGATCCTTTGAACATAAAAGGATAGATTCTTCATGACAAATGTCTAAGAGGGTGTTAACGCATTCTCCACAATTCTCCATTCAAAGCTTTCTTTCTTTCTTCTTTTTCTTTTTCTTTAAAAAAAGGAAACATTGACAAAACCATTGGATAAGAGGGAAACAACTCCACACAGTTCCCACCACCAGAACTCCATATCTCATCCCCTCAAGCTATCCCCTGATAGCTTTCCTATTCTTTAACCCTGTGGGAGTATGGACCCAAGGTCATTGTGGGGTGCAGAAGGCGGAAGGTCTGGCTTCTGTATTTGCTTCCCCGCTGAACATGGGCATTGACAGGTCGATCCATATTACCAGCCTATCTCTCTCATTCCCTAGTGGAGAAGGGCTCTGGTGAAAAGCTCCACTCAAGGCTTTCTTTCTAACCACTAGTTATGCATCATTCATATGATCAACATATATAAGTCTCCATCCTTCTGCCATATCTATATATTGCTGATTAAATTCTTTCAGCACAGAATCTATGACCAGATCAAAGTGTTCTCCTTTGCATTCTGTTTCTGATGTCCTGTAAATTCAATGATATTTTATGATTATAAGTTCTTAATATAAACTCAGTTAATAGTCGATGGTTATGATTTCTAAATCACATTTACTAATTGCTAGTTCTTCTTTGCCTTCATATTCATGTAGATTTTAATCTTTCTATATTTGGTTAAATAGTGTTGATGATAAATACCTATCTTTAATCATTATATAGTCCAGAGGTTGAATTAAAAGAATAAGAATTTTGATATTTTATACCATTTAAAATTGAAAAATAACTTAGAAATCTCATCATTTTTTTAAAGTTTATCATTTTAAAAGTAAAGAGTACATCTCCTATTATAGGAAATTTATATTTCTCTCAGACATTTATTATACCTTTTATGAAATATTTGATGGTTAATATTTTGTTTCATCATTTACCATGCTGGTAAAAAATGTATTTCTTTTCAATATAATATATTATGAAAACAGTGACAAAAGTGAATTAAAAAACTTTAAATAGTATAGGTATCTATCTAAAATATTACTTTAAATCTCCAAAGAGAAAATTAGCTCAGAAACCAATAAGCTACTTGTCCCACTGTGTATAATCAAGTGTATCTGGCATTTAGTTAATGAAAACCACACAAAGACAAACTTAATATTAAAGTCACATTTCACAAAATTTGTGGAGTGATAGAATTTGAGCCTATAATTATTTTAGCTATTAAAGAATAACCAATGGTATTTTAGTTATATTTTACCTGTATTATTTAGATTTCAGAGGTCTTTCTTAATGACTACACAATAATATGTTACTTCTAATGTCTATTCTAAAACATCTAGCCTATTGAAAAATTGATTTGTTTTTAAGCTGTCTTCAGAATTCCCTCATTACTAACAGCAATGACAATAACAAATGATAGGGATAAACTATGTAAATTGAGAAAAATAGAGAACTAAGCTACATTAATTTGTATATTTACTGTTCTGTATCTTCCTTATAGTTTTATTATTTTTTGCATAGTTCTCAACTTAGTTTCTATTGACATTTTGCCACAGGTTAACCAAACTACCCTCTAGTACCCTTTCTGTACTTTAATGTGGTAATCAAAATATCTCAAGATTGCCAAATGTCCTGGGTGACAAAATTCCCCTCATCTATTCTATATGTTTCCTTGTCCTTGAAAAGAAGTATGTGTAGGTTAAGAAATTGTTCTAAACATTGGAAGATACATTTTAATTTTTAATGGGGTCTCACAAATGTGTGATGCCACCACTCCAGGTCAATCTTTTAATTTTTTTCCTATTTTTAAAAACTATTTAAAATTTTTTTAAAATTTATTTATGAGAAAGATAAGAGGAGAGAGAGAAAGAACCAGATATCACTCTGGTACATGTGCAGCTGGGGATTGAACTTGCAACCTCACGTTTGAGAGTCCAATGCTTTATCCACTGTGTCACCTCCTGGACCACAACAACTTACTTCTTTATTTGATAGGAACAGAGAGAAATTGAGAGTGAAGGTGCAGATAGGGAGAGAGCAAGAGGAACACCTACAACATTGCTTCATTTCTCGGAAGCTTCCCTTCTGTAGGTGGTGACAGGGACTTGAACCTGGGCCCTTGAACACTATAATGTGTGTGTTTAACTAGGTATTATACACCTGGTTCCCCAAGGCAACCTTTTAAATTAATTTTATTTGAAAGTGAGAAAGGGCATGCAAAGATAAAATGACAGAATGGGAGAGACACCAGAGCTCTGAACTACCATCTATGGAACTTCCAGAAACTTGGGTTCTCTGCAGGTTTTTACTAGGTGAATTATCTTTTGGCACTTAAATTTATGTTTTATATCTATATACGTAATAAAAATGCTTAAAGTGTATACTGTATTTACATGAAAATATAAATCATAAGAGAATTTGTACATGTTTACTTCACTCTTGTGGGAGTAGTATGGTTTTGCAATGTGTATTTCTCACTTTTCCCCTAAATATCGAGAACAGATAAAATATTATCCCTAAGTGTCTAAAGAAGAAAGCTATAAAATGAATTAATTATGTTCATTATTTTATTAGCTGTGTTTTTTTCAGTTGGGCTAATAATTTATACATTTTAAAAATTGTACTAACACAACATAATTATGTAATAATATTCTAATAAAATTAAAAATTCATGACAGCATAAATTTTATAAGTAGCGCTGATATAATTTATAACATGTGCTATAATTTCCTGCTTACTTAATATACACAAATCATTAAACATTCTGTGTTCTTTTCAAATGAAATAAATAGCTTTTTAAATTTTATTTAAAATATCTTAATGAGAGGCACATATATATACACATATACATATATATATATATATATAGAGAGAGAGAGAGAAATAGATAGAGATAGATAGATAAACAGACAGACAGACAGACAGATAGATAGGCAGGCAGGCAGGCAGGTAGGCCGACAGACAGACAGACTTGGATTGGATCTTGCTTATGGTGGTACCTAGAACTGAACCTGCCTGGGACACAGGAATCTCAGGCATGGAAGTCTTTCACATAATCAATATATTGTCTCCCCAGTAGCTAAATATCTTTTAAAAATGAAATTATAAAATGTATAAAGCAGTACTGTGTAGCATTATTTTTCAGAGTATACCAGTTTCATAATTTATATTATTAAGGTTCCTCAATATTCACTTGCAATTGTTAGGGAAATCTGCGAATTCAACAAGTTTTTCTGAGTTTGTACAATGCATGCAGGAGTGTATTTTGATAGAGAAGAAATTAAGAAAACAAGCTATGTCAATATCAAATAGCATGTCTGATAACAATGTATCTTCAAAATAGAGTGGAAACTTTTTAATGTAGAAATTCTGATAATCAGAAAGAAATACAGTTGATTAAAGATAATACATTTAAGTATATACATCCATTTAATTACTTTTAAAATATCTTACTATAATTAATCATATATAAGTAATATATATATGTGTACACATGTTCTTAGTATTATATGCAGACTTGTTACTTACACTAATGGTCATTGATGCAGATTGATTTTGCTTTTCCAGGTTCTCATGTGAAAAATGTAAACATCTTTATTTTTTTATTGTCTTAATCTTCTTCCACATAATACATAAAATTATTTTACTAGGATTTTTTTTGAAATCTTAAGAGTTTTTCACTGAATATTATGTAAATTTTGTTTCTTTTATTTACCAATTTTTGCCATGAGGGTCACCCAGCTTATAGCTAACTTTCTTATATATCTTAGTAATGAATATGTCTTAACTAGCTGGAGCTATACTATAGAATAAATAAAAGGAATGAAATGTCTCACATACATGTGTATGTAAAGTAGCAAATTGGTCAACTAAGTAGTGGACAGCCATGGTCAACCATACATGTAATCAACTTTAAATATACTATATGTACTTTATATTTAGATTTACTGTATGTACAAAAGTCCTCTCTGACACTTAATAAGATCTAAAGCTGAAAAATGAATATTTTTATTATCTTCTGCTATAAACTGCTACTACAGCTGATTCCTGTGTATGGCATCATATACCTCTAAACTAGAGTTTATAAGAACTTAAGACCAGGTAGAAAATTTTCAATGGGAGAGCACATTTTTCCTTTCTTTCCCCCTTCCTTCTTCCTTCCTTCCTTCCTTCCTTTTTTTTTTCTTTCTTTTTTACCACAGCACTGCTCAGCTCTGGCTTATAGTGGTGCGGGGGATTAAACCTGGGACTTCAGAGCCTCAGGCATTATGCTATCTACCCCCGCTCCAGAGAGCACATTTTACCCAAATTCATTTTTTTGATTTAATGCACGAAGTTTTATTACTGTTCCAAATGCTAAGAACTGGAATGACATTGATGATATTGTAGTTCAGTGAAGGGATCTAAACCTTCAGACCTAGTGAAAGTTTTGCAAAAGATAACATCTTTTATTACCAGATGTTGTCATAGGGAATCACAAATCATGTTGAACTTCTGATAAAATCTGAATCTATGAAGAATCAATATGCATTAAGTATAATGTTAATTAGATCATTTGTTTCCTCTGAAAAACTATTAATTTGAAGGGACTTGGTTTCCAGTGCTGTCAGTTTATTGAGAGAGGAATAGCCTCTTTGGATTTTATAACAGTCAGAAAGAGACTGTTAGGGGCCAGGTAGTGGCACACCTGGTTGAACACACACATTACCATGTTCAAGGACCCAGGTTCAAGCCCCTGATCCCCACTTGAAGGGAGCTTCATAAGTGGTGAAGCAATGCTGCAGGCCTCTCTCTCTCCCTCTCTATATCTCTCCTTCACCTCTTAATTTTTTTCTGTTATATCAAACATATAAACAAAATTTAAAACATAAAAAGAAAATACTAAAACAATAATTATAGCACATGCTTAGAAAGACAAAAGAAAGAAATTCATATTTGCCCTAATGTTTAAAATGGGAAAAGAAGAAAATCTAGCATAATGGTTATACAAAGAGATGCTTATGTTGAGGCTCCTAAGTACCAGGTTCATTCCCCCATAGCACCATAAACCAGAGTTGAGTAGTGCTCTTGTAAAAATAAAATAAAATAAAAATAATAATAATAGAAATTCTTATTATCTTAAATTTTGAATAACAAATAATAATGTTAATGTACCTCATTTTGAAAAGTGTCTTCATATTTGTCTTTTAAGTATGTTTTCTTAGTTATAAAGAAAAATTACTTGGTTTTAACTATCTGATTTTGTTGTTGAAGCTTCTTTGCTTTATTGCAGTACATGGAGTTTGGGAGGAGTGGTCACCATGGAGTTTATGTTCATTTACATGTGGTCGAGGCCAAAGAACAAGAACAAGGTCATGTACACCTCCACAGTATGGAGGAAGACCATGTGAAGGACCTGAAACACATCATAAGCCTTGTAATATTGCTCTCTGCCCAGGTAAGCATAGTCTATATTTGGCAAAATTTGTATTTGTGTATTTGCATACAGTCCCCTTTTTTTATTTATTTAAGAAAGGAGACATTAACAAAACCATAGAATAAGAGGGGTACAGTTCTGCACAATTCCCATAACCCGATCTCCATATCCCATCCCCTCCCCTGATAGCCTTCCCATTCTCTATCTCTGGGAGTATGGATCCAGGGTCATTGTGGGTTGCAGAGGGTGGAAGGTCTGGCTTCTGTAATTGCTTCCCCGCTTAACATGGGCGTTGTCTGGTCGATCCATACTCCCAGTCTGCCTCTTTCTTTCCCTAGTAGGGTGGGGCTCTGAGGAAGCGGAGCTCCAGTACACATTGATGGGGTCATCTGTCCAGGGAAGTCTGGTCAGTATCTTGCTGGCATCCAGAACCTGGTGGCTAAAAAGAGAGTTAACATACAAAGCCAAACAAATTGTTGAACAATCATGGACCTAAAGACTGGAATAGTGCAGATGAAGTGTTGGGGGGTATTCCCTGCATGCTCTTGTGTACTTCTACTTTCAGGTATATATTTTTCCCCTAGTTTATGGGCACATGTGGACCTATGCTCTATCTCAGGGAACCTGGACTATATCTAGGTTTGGGGACTTTATTGGGGAGTGGAACACCTGGAATGGAATTAGAGAATACTATGAAATACAGTCCCTTTTTATAGTGGATATAGTAAAAGTATAACCTTCATTCAGTCACATTGGAAAATATTTGCTAAAGTTATTCTTTCTTGGTTAAATGTATTTCCTTGATTATCATATACAATGCTTGACTGTATATTTCCTTAACTAAGCACCAATTAATAATCACCTCTGTTGGTTTTTCTATGAATTGTATCTTAATCCTCACCACTAAGATTTTACTGACTCTTGGTTTTCCCTACTGGGAAAAATATATAAGGAGTCTCAAAGAATTTCAAATGATGACTGTCTTTATACAATATGATTTTAAAGTATCCCTGCTGATAATGTTCTCTCCCACTCAGTTAAGGAGTGGGCATGTCACTGACTTTGTAGGAAAATTATAGGCCTTTTTATAGAAAATCACACATTCTGGAATATTTATTAGCTTTGTAAAATATTTATATCCTAAATGCTATTTCTTTATGTGATTATGAAACCTATATGATCTATTGTCAATACGTGTGTTTTTTCAGTTATATTTATCTATATTTAATTATTTTACCATTTATTCCAGCTTTCTTTTTTAACTATTTATTTACTTATGTATTAAATAGAGACAGAGAGAAATTGAGAAGGAACAGGTAATAGAAAGGGAGAAACACTGTTTTACTAATTGTGAAGCTCTACCCTGCAAGTGGGGATAAGAGGCTTTAACCTGAGCCCTAGAACATGGTTAACAAGTATGCTTAACCAAATGTTCCACCATTTGGCCCCCTAGTTTTCTTTTCCAAAGTTTTTATTTTGGTTTTATTAATTCAGTCATTTGTTTTATTTATTTTAGCAGAGAATTGCTCAGTACTGGCTTATGGTGGTGCTGGGGATAGGACTTGGGATACCAGAACATCAGGCATTCAAAGTCTGGTGTGCTACCACTGGCTCTTTACTATTTATTTATTTATTTATTTATTTTCCTCTTGAGAATGCATGTTAAGCCTTGGAAAAATTGAGTTGCAGGAACTTTAGGGGCACAAAAAGAAGCTAACATATTTGGAGGCTTCAGGTTGAAAAAATATATATTGAAAATTTGCTTTGATTTATCTTTCTAAGGCAATTTCTAAGTACATGGACTATGGGAAAGTAAGGAATCGTGATAAATCTGGGTCTTGTGAGACTCAGGCATGAAATTTCGCATACCTTTTTATTCAACAGAAGATTTTTCTCATCAGCCCCATTAGTCACATATTCTCCATGCTAGCTTTTCTGTGATCCCAATAATTTGTTTCAAACACTTTATCCAACTCCTATCAGTCCCATCTACACTTTTAATCCTTCTAGTTATTTTTTTCTTTAGTTTAGTAGACTACAGTACAGGTGGCACATGGGTATAGTTTTTCATCTCACTATAAAAGGTGTCTATAAAACTCTATCAGTCCCACTTATTTCCCTTTACACTACCATGCTCCATGACCCCAAAATCCATCCCCTACCCCTTCCTTTTCCAGAGTTCCTGCTTAGTGGAATAAATCAAGCCGAATCCAAGATTTCCTGTATTATTTTTTTTTCTGCCTTTCTGTCTTTTTTTTTTTAATTTAAGAAAGGATAAATTAACAAAACCATAGGGTAGGAAGGGTACAACTCCACACAATTCCCACCACCCAATGTCCATATCCCACCCCCTCCCCTGATAACTTTCCCATTCTCTATCCCTCTGGGAGCATGGACCCAGGGTCATTGTGGGTTGTAGAAGGTGGAAGGTCTGGCTTCTGTAATTGCTTCCCCGCTGAACATGGGCGTTGACTGGTTAATCCATACTCCCAGTGTGCCTCTCTCTTTCCCTATTAGGGTGGGTCTCTGGGGAAGCGGAGCTCCAGGACACATTGGTGAGGTCTTCAGTCCAGGGAAGCCTGGCCGGCATATTGATGACATCTGGAACCTGGTGACCAAGTAATGAAGCTGAAGGGTTGTCATTCCACACGTGAAGTCTCTGGACACAGTCTAAAATGAAGCATGTTGAGGTGGCAATTGTTGTGTTGATTAGGTTGCAATCGGCAGATGGAATATTATTTGATATGGATTGGGAGAGTCATACGGGAAAGTGGGCCCTATCCAAGGGTTCCAGGACTGGGGGAAGTAGAGGATCCATAGTGGAGATGTGAGGTTCGTGCTGTTTTAGGATTCCAAAAGACAATTGATAGTTCATGTTATCATCACATTATTTGGTAATTGGGTTAACTTTGAAAAGTCCTTTTGTTAGGATTTGCTGTACAGTATCTAGTATCTTGTATATAGCTGTGCTATTGGATGCTTCTAATCTGCTTGGTCTAGGCTTTTGAGAGAGTCCGCATATCAAATACACAGCCTATATATTAAAAAGATTCAGTTTGTGTTTTGAGAAACTTGGAGACATACAATTGATTTTCCCCATCTCATATTAATTAACTAGTGATTTATATGACTACATTTTACTAGGAGTGTACATTAACACCATTCCCACCACCAAAAGACTGTGACCCATCCTTCCCACCCACTCCCACCCCCCACTGGCCCAGGAAGCTGCATGTCTACCCCTCACCACAGGGCTTTTACTTTGGTGCCCTACTTACAATTTGGTCAGGTCCTTTTTTAGTTTCCCTTTCAGATCTTCTTCCTCAACTTCTGTTGATGATTGGGATCATCCCATACTCATCTTTATCTTTCTGACTTAGTTCACTTAACAAAATTCCTTCTAGCTCTGTCCAAGATGGGTCAGAGATGGTGGGTTCATTGGTCTTGATAGCTGCATAGTATTCATTGTGTATATATACCATAGCTTTCTCAGCCACTCATCTGTTGTTGGGCACCTGGGTTGCTTCCAGGTTTTAGCTACTATGAATTGTGCTGCTATGAACATAGGAGTACACACCTTTTTTTGGTTGGGTGTTATGGAGTGAGTCCTTGGGGTATAATCCCAGGAGAAGAATTACTGGATCATATGGAAGGTCCATGTCTAGCCTTCTGAGAGTTTTCCAGACTGTTCTCCACAGAGGCTGTACCAATTTACATTCCCACCAGCAATGTAAAAGAGTTCCTCTGTCCCCACATCCTCTCCAGCATTTGTTGCTGCTGTCCTTTTTGATGTAGGCCATTCTTACAGGAGTGAGGTGGTATCTTAGTGTTGTCTTAATTTGCATTTCTCTGACAATCAGTGACCTAGAGCAGTTTTTTATATGTTTGTAAGCCTTTTGGATCTCCTCTGAGGTGAATGTTTTGTTCATATCCTCTGCCCATTTTTGGATGGGGTCATTTGCTTTTTTGGTGCTAAGTTTGCTAACCTCTTTATATACTTTGGTGATTAGTTTCTTGTCTGATGTATGGCATGTGAAGATCTTCTCCCATTCTGTGAGGGGTATCTTTGTTTGTTTAATAGTTTCTTTGGATGTGCAGAATCTTTTCAATTTGATGTAGTCCCATTGATTTGTTTCTGCTTTAGTCTTCCTTGCAATTGGGTTTGATTCATCAAAGATGTCCATGAGGTGGAGGTGGGAGACTGTTTTACCAATGTTTTCCTCTAAGTATTTGATTGTTTCTTATCTGACATCTAGGTCTTTGATCCATTTGGAGTTGATTTTGGTTTCTGGTGAGATAAAGTGGTTCAGTTTCATTCTTCTGCATGTTACAACCCAGTTTTCCCAGCACTATTTATTGAAGAGAGCCTCCTTTTTCCATTTAATCCTTTGGGCCCCCTTATCAAAGATTAGATGTCCATAGGTGTGAGGATATATTTCTGGGCTTTCAATTCTGTTCCACTGGTCTCTGTGCCTATTTTTGTTCCAGTACCATGCTGTTTTGATGATGATGGCTTTATAATATAGTTTAAGGTCTGGGAGTGCGTTGCCTCCATTTCTGTTTCTTTTCCTCAAGATGGTTTTGGCAATTCTAGGTGTTTTCAGGTTCCAGATAAATGATTGTCATGTTTGTTCAATTCTCTTAAAGAAGCTTGGTGGAACTTTGATGAGTATTGCATTAAATTTGTATATGGCTCTGGGGAGAATATTTATTTTGATGACATTTATTCTTCCAATCCATGAGCATGGGATATCTTTCCATTTCTTGGTATTAGTTTCTATTTCCTTGAGTAGCGACACATAGTTTTCAGCATACAAGTCTTTCACTTCTTTGGTCAACTTTATTCCTAGGTATTTGATTGATTTTGCTGAAACAGTAAATGGGAGTGATTTCTGGATGTCTTCTTCTTCAGATTTAGTGTTTGCATAAAGAAATGCCACTGATTTTTGTACATTGATTTTGTAGCCTGATACCTTGCTATATTGCCTAATAACTTCCAGTAGTTTTCTGCTGAATTCTTTAGGTCTTTCTATGTATACTATCATATCATCTGCAAATAGTGAGAGCTTGACTTCTTCCCTTCCAATCTGTATTCCTTTGATTTCTTTCTCTTGCCTGATTGCTATGGCAAAAACTTCCAATACTATGTTGAAGAGTAACGGTGTTGAAGAGTAACTAGCCCTGTCTAGTCCCCAATCTGAGGGGGAATGCTTTCAGCTTCTGTCCATTGAGTATGATGTTGGCTATAGGTTTGCTATATATAGACTCCATTATCTTGAGGAATTTCCCATCTATTCCTATTTTTTGTAGAGTTTTGAGCATGAATGGATGTTGGATTTTGTTAAAGGCTTTCTCTGCATCTATTGAGATAATTATGTGGTTTTTGGCTTTGCTTTTATTGATGTGGTGAATGACATTGATTCACTTACGGATGTTGAACCAGCCTTGCATTTCTAGGATGAATCCCATTTGGTCATGATGAACAATCTTTTTGATATGTTGCTGTATCCGGTCTGCCAAGATCTTATTTAATATTTTGGCATGTATGTTCATCAGCGATATTGGTCAGTAGTTTTCCTTTTTTGTTCTGTCCCTATCAGCTTTTGGTATCAGGGTGATCTTGGCTTCATAGAAGGTGGAAGGGAGTATTCCTGTTTCTACAATCTTATGGAAAAGCTTAAGAAGTATGGGTATTAACTGTTTCCTGAAAGTTTTGTAGAATTCATTTGTGCAGCCATCTGGTCCAGGACTTTTGTTGTTGGGGAGATTCTTAATAAAGGTTTCAATTTCTTTGTCTGTGATTGGTGCATTTAGATTTTGTAGTTCTTCTTGGTTCAGTTTTGGAAGGGCATATGCTTCTAGGAATTTTCCATTTCTTCCAGATTCTCTAGCTTGGTGGCGTATAGTTCTTTATAGAAGTTTCGCAAGATTCTCTGGATTTCTGTGGTGTCAGTTGTGATATCTCCTGCATCTTTTACAATTCTATTAATTTGAGTCTTGTCTCTTTTTTTGTTTGGTGAGTCTGGCTAGGGGTTTGTCAATTTTGTTTAACCTTTCAAAGAACCAACATTTGGCTTCATTGATCTTTTGTATGGTTCTTTTATTTTCGATGTTGTTTATTTCTGCTCTAACTTTAATGATTTCTGTCCTTCTGGTTGCTTTAGGGTCCTTTGTTCCTCTTCCTCTCAGTCCTTGAGGTGTGCAGTAAGGTCGTTCATTTGAGCTTCTTCTTGGTGTTTAATGTGTGATTGTATGGCTATAAGTTTCCCTCTCAGTACTGTGTTAGCTCTTTCCCAAATATTTTGATAGGTTGTGTCTTCATTTTCATTTGTTTCCAGGAACATTTGAATTTCCTGCTTGAGTGAGTCTCTGACCCAGTGGTTCTTAAGGAGTAAGTTGTTTAGTTTCCAAATTCTGTGACTTTTAATAATTATTTGTTTGTTGTTAAATGTTAGTTTTACTCCACTGTGCTCTGAGAAGATACTTGGGATCATTTCAATGTTCTTGAAGTTATTGATGCTGTCTTTGTGGCCTAACATGTGGTCTATCCTTGAGTATGTGTTATGTGGATTTGAAAAGAAGGTGTATTCTAGTTTTTTGGGGTGAAGGACTCTGAAATATCCAAGAGGTCTAGTCTGTCAATCTCTTCATTCATTTCTCTTGTATCTTTGTTGGTTCTCTGCTTTGTTGATCTGTCTAAGTGTGAGAGTGGGGTATTGAAGTCTCCCACTATTACTGTATTACTATTGATGTACTTTTGAAATTCTTTCACTAAGTGCTTAACATATTTAGATGGTCCCTCATTGGGTGCATAGATGTTAATAATTGTTAAGTCTTCTTGGCTGTTTGATCCTCTAATCATTATGTAATGTCCTTGCCCCTCTTTTGTTACTTTATTTAATTTAAAATCTATATGTCTGAAATGAGAATGGCTGTTCCTGCCCTTTTTTGTGGTCCGTTAGCCTGTATGATAGTTTTCCATCCTTTCACTTTAAGTCTGTCTTTATCTTGTTGTGACAGATGGGATTCTTGCAAGCAGCATATGGTTGGGTTATGTTTTCTGATCCATCCCCCCAACTCTGTGCCTTTTGATGGGTGAGTTTAAGCCATTGATATTTATTGATATTATGGATTTAATGTATTGTAGTGCCATTGTTCAAAAAAGATTTTTGTTTGCTCTGATATATTGCAAGTATTATAATGATTTTCTTGTTTATAAGAGGTCTTTTAGAACCTCTTTCAGGGCCGGTTTGGTGATGGTTGCCTCCTTTAACTGTTGTTTGTCTAAGTAGGTTTTGATCCCTCCATCTAGTTTGAATGAAAGTCTAGCAGGATATATTATCCTTGGTTGAAACCCTTTTTCATTCAGGGCTCAATAGATATCTTGCCATTCTCTTCTGGCTTTTAGAGTTTGAGTGGAGAAGTCTGCAGATAATCTTATGGGTTTTCTCCTGTATGTGACTTTTTGTTTCTCTCTTGCAGGCTTTAGGATCCTTTCTTTATCTTTACTCCTTCTCATTGTGACTATGATGTGTCTTGGTGTCTTCAGGTCTGCGTTGATTCTGTTTGGTACTCTCTGGGCCTCTTGAATCTTGATGTCCTTTCTGTTATTCAGGTCTGGGAAGTTTTCTTCTATTATTTCCTCTAGAATGTTTGCTTCCCCTTCCTCTCTTTCTTCCTCTGGCAGGCCAATTATGCGAATATTACTTCTTTTGAGATCATCCCATATGTCTCTGTTGTTGTTTTCAGTGTCTCTCAATCTCTTTTTGAGCTCTTTCACCTCTTTCTTAGTTTTCTCTAACTTATCCTCTGTCTGACTAATTCTGTTTTCTGCTTCTGTTAGTCTGCTTTCCCTTGCTTCATCTTCTTTCTTCATTACAGCTATTTCAGCTTTCAGTTCTCTAATTGCCTCAAGATAATCAGTGTTTTCCTTTGGGGGTCTCAACTGTTGTTTCCCTAATACTGCCATTCCTTTCCTCCAATGTTGTTTTCATTTCTGTGATTAATAAGTTTATTATTGCTTGCATATTTTTCTTATCTATGGTTACTTCTGGCTGATTCGTAGTTTCTTCTGGGCTCGTGTCTTCATTCATTGGAGTAGCAGTTTTATTTGTTTTTGATCTACCAATTTTTTTGATTTATGTGTTTCTTATTTTTATGCTCTGTTGTTCCTCAGTTGTGTGTCTTGAGTACAAGCAACACTGTACTAAGTATCTTTATGACAATTACACTGAGGTTTCAGGAATTACAATAGCAACTAAAGCAAGTATTGAAGCCGTTTAAACACTACCAGTTAGCCAAACAATGTCTCCAGTCCGTGAGAAAATAGCAACCAAGTCCAAGTGAGGAAGAGAGGAAAGAAAGAAGGTATAGCAAGAAAAGACAGTTATGCAAATCTACTATCCACTGTATATTCTTGGTGTAACAAGAGAAGAAATGGAAGTAGACCAGAGATACACACATAGAGAGTCCACTCTGAGTCAGAATACTTCCCCAAAATAATTCACAAATTCAGAAAGGCAAAGAAGAAGGAAGGAAGAAGTGCATGCAAGATTAAAAAAAAAAGAGAAATAACAGAGAGAAAAGAGAAAAGAGAAGAAAAAGAGCTGTAATTAAAGAGCAGTGAAAGGAAAGGTTTTTTTAATTGATTACTCTATTTTTTATTTTATTTTATTATTATTTTTCTTATTTAGCTAGGAGGAGGTAGAAGGGGAGAGTCTGTAGAGGAGGTAGGAGTAACGAGACAAGTTCCTCTCACAATAGATAAGATGCCCACTACCCTAGCAATGAAAGATACCCTAAGAGTTAATTCTGATCAAACTAAAGGGGGGGGAGATATATGCCTTTATGTAATATTAATAATAAAATAGAGCAGGATAAAAAACCCTGTCCCAGACTGCCTCAAGCCTCCTGAGCAGAGGCAGCTGATTGTTAAGAAAGAAAAGAAAAAAAAAAACAAAAACCTCAGGACTCGAAAAGCATATGTATTTTCATGTTTAATGTAATTGCACCATAAGAGATGTAAAAGTCTCACCAAATTATATCTTGATTTTTGTACCACCTAAAAAAGAACTCTAGTAGCTACAGTTTATTTTATTATATACTTTTAAAGATAGAAATGGAGTAAGCAGAGGATGTATGAAAGAGCCCATAGCACCATAACTTCCTTCAGTACAGTGTGAGCTAGGCTCAAAACTGGGCCACAGACATGACCAAACAGGTCCTCTATCCAAGGGAAATGTTTTGTAAGCTCTGACCAAGATGATTTGATTTCATAATCATTATTATTTCTTTGGGAAATAATGATTTACTAGACAGTTATTGTCACATGGATACAAGTTCTCATTTTTCCTTTAGGGGTGTCTGTACTTCCTGCCACTGCCTTACCTGACATACTTGAGATGGCATTTTAAGGAACTAGGCGGTTGCACATCCAGTGAAGCACACATATTACCATGTACAAGGAACGGGGTTCAAGCTCCTGTATCCATCTTGTAGGATAGAAGCTTTACGGGTGGTGAAGCAGTGCTGCAAATGTCTTTCTCCTCCTCTACCTCTTCATCACATTCTTAGATATATTATTGTCAAATATAATTTTTTAATGAAAAAAACAAATGTCCACAGGGAGCAGAGGATTTGTCATGCAGGCACTGAGCCCGAGCAATAAAGACATAATCATAAGGGGTAAAGCTCTGGGAGTGCGTCAACTATAAAGAAACTAGGTCAAGCCTTACACTTGATTGTCCTTTGGTTAGGTCAAATTGAAGTGATAATCAGAAGACAGAGGAGAATTTCAAAACAATAAATAGGATCTTCTACCTTTGAAAATCTGATCCTGTAGATTCTGGTAGTCAATAGCAGAATTATGTTGTGAGATTATGCAAGAATTTCATGCCAGGACACTGATTTTTAAAAATACATGTAAACATTATAATAAAGTTGATACTATATAGGGAGGCATATGCTAGTTATATCAAATTATAAAATACTTATTTATGCAGATTGAAATAACTACTTATAAGTAGATGATATCCTGTGTTTACTCAGATACATTATTTGTTCAGTGTCAAGCTCTCTCACACTTATTTGGAAGTGAGGGTAAACTTCTCTCTTGGGATCAAATTTAGAAGGACAAATATGGTTATTTCCTAGTGTGAATTTTTAGCTTTTGGTTTGTGTACCCAAGAATAAGAATTAGTGACATGACGGTACATGTACCTGAGGTATGACAAGAAGAAAGGAATATGATTTATTCAATAGCTAATAAACATAGATGGATTCTAACTTCTTCCTTTTCTCAAATGTATAAATAAAGTGTGAGATTATGAAAGGTTGTGTGTATGTATGTCTATTTGTTCAGTGTTTTTCGTAGTCTGTTTCTTATATATCACCAAGTTCAGGACTTCTAGCAGTCCAAAGTACTTTTGCCCTATTTTTGCTAAAATGCAGTCATTAAATATCAAGTTTTCAATGATAGTAATATATTTGAAAAGAAGGAATTATTCCATAACACACACACATATATATGTATGTATTTTTTTTCAGATTTCTGGTTTTTTTTTTGTGTGTATGCTGATTTCATGCTTTTTTTTTGCCTCCAGGATTATCACTGGAGCTCATGCCTGCACTAGGAATCCACTTGTTATTGTTGCCATGCTGTTGTTGGATAGGACAGAGAGGAATCAAGAGATGAGGGGATGACAGAGAGGGAGAGAGAAAGACACCTGCAGACCTGCTTCACCACCTGTGAAGTGACCCCGCTGCAAGTGGGGAGCCGGGGAATCGAGGGGGATCCTTCTCCAGTCCTTGCGTTTGGCGTCATGTGCGATTAACCCAATGCACTACTGCCCACCCCCCTAACTTTTTAATACTCCTTCAGAATTCTTATGGAGTACTTTATGTGTCTCGTTAATAATGTACTAGTGAGTTATAATGAAATAATCTTGGACCTTCAAAATAAAAAAATATATATGTTTAAATATATGTAAAATCTATAAATTTCAATTTTGCATTTTGTTATCTGTGGTTTTCCTTTGACCCTAAATATTTTCATCTTATAAAGTTGGGCTTATAGGGGGTTGGACGGTAGTGCAGTGGGTTAAGTGCAAGTTGTACAAAATGCAGGGACCAGCATAAGGATTCCTTTCGAGCCCCCAGCTGCCCATCTGCTGGGGAGTCACTTTTTTGGCGGTAAAGCAGGACTGCAGGTATCTTTCACTCCCCCTCTCTGTCTTCCTTCCTCTCTCTCCATTTCTCTCTGTCCTATCCAACAACGACAACATCAGTAACAACAGCAATAATAACTACAACAATAAAACAAGGGCAACAAAAGGGAAAATAAATAAATAAATAAATAAATAAAATTAGGCTTAAATATGCCTTGTGAGATTGAGATTATGTGAAATACTAAGAGTGAGAATTTGGTTAATTGACAATACTGTGTAATTCTGAGTATTTGTATTACTATAGTAGTGAGCCCAGTCAGAACCCACCAGAATGACATCTGTAGTTGTACACATGGAGTTTGTACTCTTGATAGTGGGGAAAATCAATATAGGCCTTGTAGTATATCTCAGAGAATGTTAGAAAAGACTTATCAAGTATTGGATTTTGGATGAGTAATTTCAGGCAAGGTTTCATGAAGCGTATCTACTTTACTCCAGATTTGATAATGTCAAGTAGAGGGGACAGTCCTGAGATCCTGAGATTTGGTAGCTTAAAATTTATCTATCTGGAGGAGACATTACTATTGGCAAAAGATGTAATATATTCCCCACACACTATTGGGGGGGAGAGGATACTGCTTTACAATACAGTTTTTGACACATAAGTACAACTGCTCATCTCCCTGTAACAGATGTCTGCAAGAAACTCTCTCTATAACTAGGCTCTATGTCACCATCATACACAAGGACCCCAGAGCTCTTCCATCCCACACCTTTCTCTCTTCCCAGAGTCTTTTGCTTTGATGCAGTATTATCTCTATTAGCTGAGAGAGGAGAATTTTTACAACTTTGCAGAGACTATACATAACATGCTTATTATGTGATATATTTACAGCTTATGGATATATAAACACATTTATAAATATAAATATATAGTAGACTATACATGTATATTTTATTTAAATATTAGAAAGACCTTGTCTTTGAATTTGGTGTTCTCTGCAATTGTTCTGTTATGTCCAACAGGGAACAACAGTCTAGCTCTGAGTATCATGCTGTTCATAGCACTGAGGTCTACCTATAAGTATCGAACTGACTCCTAGAGGTCAACTCTATGTAAATACCTTTATGGAGATTTGACCATTTAAGAACATACTTATTATTACCATTATACATTATTGAAATCTTTAAAAACAGTTTTTCTTTTAATGTATTTTAATTGTATTAAAATACAACTGGATAAATGTATCAAACATAATCAAATATTTGTATTTTCTGTTTTTTGTTTTGTTTGGCTCATTTTTATATAGTGATAGATAATGAAAGAGACCACAGCACTGAAGCTTTCTTCACTGTAGTGGGCATTAGGCTTGAACCTAGGCCATGCAAAGCACATTATCCAAGTTAGTTATTTCACCAGCTCAAATATCTATCTTCCCTTCCTTCTTTCCTTCCTCCCTTCCTTCCTTCCTCCTTTCCTTCCTTCCTATCTTTCGGTATCTTTTTTTCTCATTCTTTCTTTCCTTCTTTCTTCCTTTATTTCTAATTGCCACTAGGTTTATCACTGAGGCTTGATGATCTCTTCCTTCCCAGTGGTCATTTTCCCCCCTTTCCTACTAGGTGAACTGTTGTGTTGAGTAGTGTCAAACTGGTCTCTCTTGCATTGGAGAAACATGTTCCTGTGAATGCATTATCTCCATAAATGAAATACTGTCAAGCAGAAATCTCTAGGCATGTTTTCTTACAAATCCTAAGAAGAGGCTAGGTCTTTAGGAATATACTAGGACCCAAATATTTCTGTTGTAAAGAGCAAGAGGTTTCAGTCTCCTGTGAACTTAAAATTTGTATTCCTTTGTAACTATGGAAGAATGATCCATGGTCCTTATGCAGGGAACCCTTCTGTTGAGGACAGTGAGTGGGAAGATGCTAATCATTTGTTGGTTGTGGTTCAAAGTTCTTTGTCTCTGTGTGAAATATTATAATTTAAAATGCACATGCTACCTCATTAACCTGTTATTCAAATAATTTGGATTTTTTTTTCCTTTTTAACCTAGTCTGTTGCATGGGAATTGTATTCATTTTGTGTCATTTCAGAATTTTAACATTATTCTGTGACATTTCGGTAATTACGGAATACTTTAAATTATATGTGTCATTTATTAAACCTAGCTTGTTTTTTTTAACTATTGAATGAGGATCTTTCTCATTTAAGGTTTTTACTAATTTATTTACCAGCAATGTTTTCATTATTTCTTATTTCTTTATCCTAATATTTGTCTGAATATTATCCTAATATTTAGTGTGGGGGGGCGAGGTTTGCTCAGTCCTGGCTTACAGCAGTCCTATATTGCACGCTGGGTCTCCAGGCATGCAAGTCTTGTGTTCTGACACTGAGATAACTCCCCAGGTCTACTGCAGATTTTGAATCATATTTGATTGTGATTTTTCCCCTCTACTGTAATTTATTTTGAAATACAAAACTCCAGACATAGGTTTCTACATCTCAAGATGTGAGAGCTTAGACTATTATTTTTAGTCTTTTATCCTGAAAATATCTTTCCAGTTTCATGAGTAAATTCAATGCAAATCTGAATTCTCCAATTCTGACAGCAGTAAATCCAATAGCCTCAAAACCAAGGGCCAGAATTTTTCTCCTCATAACTTTTATCCTATAGATGTTAGTCAGTAAGCAATGATCAACTAAGCCATTGCTGAAAATGATATTTCTTTTATATAAACATGGCCTGTAACCACATCATATTGGTGAGCAGAATTCCTGGACCTTTTTTTTTTTTTTTTTTCATTCTTTATACTTTTAAAGAAAGAGAGAGGAGGGAGAGGCAGATAGAAATAGAGAAAGGAGAGACATTCCCATGTGGCTCTACTGCCCATGGACTTCCCTTTATGCTATTCATACTGCTTCCATGTGATGCTGAGGTCCTGTCTCCTAGGTGACCTATCTTCTGCCCCAATATATTAAGAGATCTTGCTAGCTAAAACATTAAGGAGTCAGTAGACAGTATAACTTATGTTTGTTGTCCAATCTGTTCTGTTTTTACCAATAATTGGTCCAAATGTGGAAGAAGAAGATGAAAAAAGACTGAAATAATATTTTCATGAAAACATATCATAGAATTTAATTCGACCGCTGTAGGCTGGAGATAGCTTTTCCTTCCAGATAGAACACAGTTGTTACCCTCTATGTATGGCAGGAGGTATTCATATGAAAAAAAGTAACCCCAGGAATCTAGCAGTTTACCCTTTACAATTTTAATTCTTCAGGGCCTATAAAAGCTCTTAATGTGTCATATTACTGAAGCAAAACTTTAACTGTCCCCAGTGTGACATTGTTGTATACAGAAACACATTACCTGATGGGAAGACAGGCTGATCTCTCAGTATTCACTCAGCTTCAAAACAGCCTTATTGTTCTCTATTCTTAGTCACCTTTGTGAAATGGTTCATAAAGTGTTAGGCATTTGGGGGTTTCATATTGAAAAATTTAACTGCAAATACTGGTAATCAAAATGGAGAGAAACTGAAAAGCCTTGGAAAGGGGTTATTTTAATCCAGGTACAAATTATTAGAGAAAACTTAATTAATAATTGGTATTCCATGGAAAGAAAGAGAAAAAGAAATACACTTCAGATATTTTTGGGAAGCACAGTTATGAACAAAGTATAATGAATGTTGAACTTCTTACATTGTATGTATAATGATATCACAAATTCAACATGTTCAAAATAGACCTCTTGATTTCATGGCTAAGTAAGTACTTTTTAACTTATATGAAATCTGGTCTAATTAATTTTGATAAAAAATTCCACTCATTTTCCAGTTTAAGTAAGCAAAAACCATAAAAGCTAACTTGCCTAGGGAGATAGCATAATGGTTATACAAATGACTCATATACCTGAGCCTCTGAGGACCCAGGTATTGATTGAAATTGTTCCTGCACCACCGTAAACCAGAGCTGAGCAGTCATCTGGTCTTTCTGTGTATTTCTCAGTATATCTCTTTCCTTTAAAATACAAAACAAATATACAAGCCAATTTGCATTCTCTATTTTTCCATACCTTACCACTTATCTATGATCTTTATATTTAGAAAACATTAAAAATTCAATTACCTTTTACAGAATTTCTATTAATGTGCCATAATCTCAGCCACTATCACCTCTTTCTAGGTTATAGTATAGATTCCTATCTTTTTATAATACACATCCTTGACCTTGTACTATACATTCTATACACAACTACAAAATTATGCTAAAAGGTAGATTGCATCACATCTCTTGCCTACTTTAAAACTGTCCCTTGAAATTATGAGATATACTACTTGGCAGTTAAAAAAGACAAAGTTTGTTGCAAGTTCATGTGTATCAGTTCTCTAGATTCCATGTGTGAGTGAAACCATTTGGTAATTGTCTTTCTCTCTTACTTCTTATTGTCTCTAAGACTTTGGAAACTAGGATGGTTATCACTGGGAGGGTGAGGGCACAGAGCTTTGGTGATGGATGCAGCGTGGAATTACACTCTTTCTGTGAGAGGATATGATTCATGAATCTTTCTTATCACTAGTGTTTCCAGAGTCTAATAGAACAAGGCCAGTCACAGTGTAGACCATCTGTAAATCTTTATAGGAATCCAAAAGGAAGTTTGTAGTATCTACATTTTTTTTTCCAAAGTGGCATGAGACTCTTTTCTAAAAAAAAAAAATGACAAGATCTGCATCAGCCTTCCATAGTAACACAGTTTTAGAAAGACTGTTTTGAGATATTTTCAATTTTGTAACTTTCAGTTACCCTGGGCTGCTATTTCTTTCTTTCTTTCTTTCTTTCTTTCTTTCTTTCTTTCTTTCTTTCTTTCTTTCTTTCTTTCTTGTATTTATTTTCCCTTTTGTTGCCCTTGTTTTTTATTGTTATTGTAGTTATTACTGTTATTGTTATTGATGTCGTTTTTGTTAGATAGGACAGAGAGAAATGGTGAGAGGAGAGGAAGACAGAGAGGGGAAGAGAAAGATAGATAGACACCTGCAGACCTGCTTCAACGCTTATGAGGCAACTCCCCTGAAGGTGGGGAGCCAGTGGCTCGAACTGGGATCCCTAAGCTGGTCCTTAAGCTTTGGGCCACGTGCGCTTAACCCACTGTGCTACCGCCCAACTCCCAGCTATCTCTTATAAAAGGTCAGGAGTTAGTTATACAAAAGGGCAGGCAGGGTATAGAGAAATGCATTGATTGTCTCTATTACCTTATTGTTCAGCCACATGAAAAAAAATCAAACTTGAATGCAGAACTGGAAAAGCAACTTCATTAACATATTTAATTCCAATTAGCCATTACAGGTCTGCAGATGTCTTTCTTTCCCTCTCTATCTCTCCATCTTCTCACAATTTCTCTCTGTCCTGTCTAATAAAAATTAGAGGAAAAAAAGAAAAAAAAAAAGGCCTCTGGGGCAGTGGATTTGTACTGCTGGCATCGAGCTCCAGGCATTACCCAGAAAGATAAAAGCAGTTATTTCACTTACAACATCTAAATGACTGACTATAAAAAAGGAAAATTAGGTAGATTGCATAATAATTTTATTTCTAAATATCTCAACACATATCCTTGGTATGTAATGTAAATATTCTTCATGGAAATGCTTAATTTTTTTATGAGAGTTCTTAACTTCTGCTTTCCCAAAGCCTTCTGTTTTTTTGCATTTCCTCCATCCAGTAAAATGACACTAACACTCTCTGATAGATCTTGGGGATGGTAGTCCTAAAAAGAATAAAATATACCCTACATTTGGCACTAAGAAAAAAAAATTCAAATATTTATGTCTGTGTAATCCTCTAAATTAGATATGCCCTACACCATTTGAATTATCAGTTTTCCATTTTCTAGTAACTGACTTGGCTTACTAAAAGAATATTGGATCTTACAGTTACTTTATCAAATTAATTACTTTATTAAAATGCAGCTAATGTTCAATGAAAGAGTACTGTAGTTCCCAGTGCAATAAAATGTTAAAAGCTACCCTTATATAGACATTCAATTTCATTGTTGTTCTTTGTGTAAATTATTTTATGTAAAAAACATTCTTATCTGTTCATAAAATACATTTTTCATATGTTTATGGTAGTATTAAACCTCAAGCAATCTCTCATATATTAAATCATTGAGCTTAGGCAAAATATTAAAAAAATATGTACATTGGCAGAAAGAAGCTGAATGCCTAAAATTGCAAATGTGTGAATTAGAAATTAAAAAAAAATTTAATAGTGGTTATGCAGTATCCTTATTCATTTAAAAAAAAAAAGCCTGTTGAGCTTTAGAAATTGATATTCTCATTCCTCATAATCTCTTTTAGTCTCTTGTAATTTTTGTCTCATACTTCATTGATAATCACCCCCAAGCCATATTATCTTCTTTCTTATTTCCACATTTGATTTGCTCATTCTTGACTTCACATGTTCTTAACTGCACAGCATTATACTGTCTTTTCTACCAGTGGACACATAACTATACATGAAAATAAAAAACACTAGAAATGTACCTTGAATAATAATTCTTAAGGACATCATCATATATTTCCCTATTCTAGTTACTCAACACTACATGATGTTCACATCACCTAATTCATCTTTGCTCACATGTTGCTTTCTGGGTTTTCTCAATAATTTGAATATTCACACATCCTTCTGCCAAATGAGAAGGTACAAACATCAGTCCTATTTTTGTTATTTCTCAGAATGTTTACATTAGTGAGGATTTGGAATACAAACTCAATATGTATTGTATTTGCCAAGAAAAATTCTAAAATGAAATATCTACTCACCTTTAAAGACAAAATACAGAGTGGTAGGATATTTTATAATGTTCTGTTGATTCACTATATAGCAAATGGCTTCATAGTAAAATCATATCAGATACTTCAAATAAACTGAAATTCAGAAAATACATGAATGAGATGACTAAATTGACATGATTTTTAAGATCAGAAGCAGTTTTAAGTATAGCTAGATACTGATTAAACAATTTTCTTTTTAGTAGCTACCTATAAGTCCTGAAATTATATTGTGTTTACTCATATTCTGTCAGGATTACTTGTCTACTTGGGTTTGTTTTCACAATATTAACTTATGTTTGAACTTCCTATTTGCAGTGAACTCTCTTTTCCAGTAAAGAAATTGATTGTGAGCCATGCTGAATGTTATTGAAAAAAGTAGAGAATTATATAGGAGTACATATATAAAAACTTACACTGTTGTTTTGTGCATTTTAAAGTTGGGTTGATTTCTTTGCTCATTTGTTTTGTGACTTGTGGGCTTTTACCTTTTGTGAATGTTGTCGTATTTGTCTGAGTTATCCAAATCACACCTATAATATAATTTCTCCTCTAGTAGATATGTTACATGTTCTATGTTCTATGAAAGCATTCATGTGTTAGGTCAAATTGTGACAGTTAAAAGATGTGCCAATCATAAAAAGGCTTTTCTCATTTTATTTTGAGTGTATCATGTAATTATTTTACTAATTTATGTGCTTTGAGATTAAAATTCATGTTCTTTTATTTCTTCCTCTCAATTTCACAACACCCATTACAGTGCTTGATATCTAATAGATTCTCAAGAATTATTTGACTGAATGAATAAATAAATTCTGATATAAATCTCCCAATTACAACAGTCTGGATTTCATTATAGTCAGCAGAAAACTGGAAGTCACCTTGATCCAGTCTTTGTTTTAGCTTGTATGAATATATCTTCAGCATATCCTCTCATCATATTCCTAAATATTTCTCTAATCTTTTTAGGACACTATCAGCCTGACTTAGTCATTATAGTGCAAACTTTCTCAATCTTCTCCCATAAGTCTTTCTCCACTTGCACTGGAGGGTATCATCGAATCCCATTTTAACCTTTCAGTGACTTCTTTATGATCAATAATAATAGGTAAAATCTGGTAAACCTGTTAACCAGGTCCTTTGAGTTTTACTGGCAATGACATTCATTTAAAACCTGAGTATAGGGGAGTCAGGCGGTTGCGCAGTGGTTAAGTGCAGGTGGCACAAAGCTCAAGGACAGGCACAAAGCTTAAGGATTCGGGTTCGAGCCCCCGGCTCCCCAACTGCAGGGGAGTCGCTTCACAAGCGGTGAAGCAGGTCTGCAGGTGTCTATCTTTCTCTCCCTTCTCTGTTTCCCCTTCCTCTCTCCATTTCTCTCTGTCCTATCCAACAACGAAGACATCAATAACAACAATAATAACTACAACAATAAAACAACAGGGCAACAAAAAGGGAAAATGAATAAATATGTTTAAAAATAAAACCTGAGTATGCCTTTGTTTCTTTTTATGCCAATGACCTTTAATTTTTACTGTAAGTATTTATTTATTATCCTTCCAAGAATTATCGTGCACCTTGATTTGTTGGAAAGGAATCATCTACTCTCCAAACCTAATAGCTTATTTTCTAACACATGAACTCTATGAGGTATTGATTAGTATTCATTTTATTTACTGCTCCCTACAACAATATCCTCACTCACAATCTTGTATGGAGTGATCAACAGATATGTTTGCTTAAGTAAATGAATTAAAAGACATTACTGAATTCATAAGAGAAAATCAAAGTGAGAAAATATGGTAATTATAAGTTGGGCACATAATAATTAAAACTAATGCCAATGTGATATTCTATTGTATTTATTTAAAGTCCATTGGTTGGGAAAAATTTGGAGCAAATTATACTTTTTTAATTGGGGAATTAATGTTTTACATTTGATAGTAAATATAATAGTTTATACATGCATAACATTTCCTAGTTTTCCATATAACAATAGAACCCCCACTAGGACCTCTGTCATCCTTCTTGGACCTGTATTCTCCCCCACCCCCACCCATCACAGAGTCTTTTACTTTAGTGCAACATGCCAATACCAGTTCAGGTTCTACTTGTGTTTTCTCTTCTGATCTTGTTTTTCAACTTCTTCCTGAGAGTGAGATCATCCCATATTCATCCTTCTGTTTCTGACTTATTTCACTTACCATGAATTTTTCAAGGTCCATCCAAGATGGGCTGAAAAAGGTGAAGGCACCATTTTTTATAGCTGAGTGTTATTCCATTGTGTATATATACCACAACTTGCTCAGCCACTCATCTGTTGTTGGATACCTGGGTTGCTTCCAGGTTTTGGCTATTACAAATTGTGCTGCTAAGAACATATGTGTACACAGATCTTTTTGGATGGGTGTGTTGGGTTCCTTAGGATATATCCCCAGGAGAGGAATTGTAGGGTAGATCCATTTCTAGCCTTCTGCAAGTTCTCCAGACTGTTCTCCACAGAGGTTGGACCAATTGACATTCCCACCAGCAGAGTAGGAGGGTTCCTTTGACCCCATAACCTCTCCAGCATTTGCTGCTATTTCCTTTTCTGATTTTTGACATTCTCATAGGAGTGAAGTGGTATCTCATTGTTGTCTTTATTTGCATTTCTATGACAATCAAAGACTTGGAGCATTTTTTCATGTGTTTCTCAGCCTTTTGGATCTCTTCTGTGGTGAATATTCTGTCCATGTCCTCTCCCCATATTTGGATGGGGTTATTTGTTGTCTTGTTGTTGAGTTTGGAAAGCTCTTTATATATGTTGGTTATTGAACTCTTGTCTGATGTATGGCATGTAAAGATCTTCTCCCATTCTGTAAGGGGTCTTTTAGTTTGGGTAGTGATTTCTTTTGCTGTGAAGAAGCTTTTTAATTTGGTGTAGTCCCATAGGTCTATGCTGCCTCAGTATTCTTTGTAATTGGATTTGTTTCACTGAAGATGTCTTTAAAATTTATGCAGAAAAGAGTTCTGCCAATATTTTCCTCTAAGTATTTGATAGTTTCTGGTCTAACATCCAAGTCCGTGATTGACTTGGAATTTACTTTTGTATTTGGTGAAGTACAGTGGTTCAGTTTCATTCTTCTGTATATTTCAACCCATTTTTTCCAACACCATTTGTTGGAGAGACTCTACTTTCCCCACTTAATAGTCTGGGCACCTTTGTCAAAGATTAGATGTCCATAGGTGTGGGGGCTTACTTCTGGGCTCTCAATTCTATTTCACTGGTCAGTGTGTCTATTCATGTTCCAGTACCAAGCAGTTTTGATGACAATGGACCTGTAATACAATTTGAGATCTGGGAGTCTGTTGCCTCCAGTTCTGTTCTTTCTTCTCAAGATTGTTTTGGCAATTCTAGGTCTTTTCTGGTTCCAGATAAACATTTGTAGCATTTTTTCTATTCTCCTAAAAATGTGGTTGTGATCTTGATGGGGATAGCATTAAATTTGTAGATGGCTCTGGGTAGTATATTCATTTTGATGATGTTAATTCTTCCAACCCATGAACACGGACTATCTTTCTACTTCTTTTTGTCTTTTTCAATCTTCTTGAGTAGTGACTCATAATTTTCAGTACATAGGTCTTTGACCTCTGGTTAGGTTTATTCCTAGATATTTATTGTTTTTGTTGCTATAGTAAAAGGAATTGATTTCTGGATTTCAACTTCTTCTTAATGTTTGCATAGAGGAATGCCACTGACTTTTGAATGTTAATTTTTTTAGCCTGCCACCTTACTGTATTGTCTGATGAGTTCCAAAAGATAATTGCTGGATTCCTTAGTTTTTTCTAGGTATAGTATCATGTCATCTGCAAATAAAGAGAGTTTGACTTCTTCTCTTCCAATCTGTATCCCTTGAATTCCTTGCTCCTGCCTGATTGCTATGGCAAGAACTTCCAACACTGTGTTGAATAGTAATGGTGATAGTGGGCAGCCCTGTCCAGTACCTGATCTGAGGGAAAATGCTTCCAGGTTTTCACCAATGAGTATGGTGTTTGTAGGTTTGCTATATATAGACATCACTATCTTCAGGAACTTTCCATCTATTCCCATTTTTATAGTGTTTTGATCATAAAGGGATGTTGTATTTTGTCAATGTTTCTCTGCATCTATTGAAATGACCATGTGGTTTTTGGTCTTGCTTTTATTGATTTGGCGATCATGTTGATTGATTTACATATATTTAACCAACCTTGCATGCCTGGGATAAACCCCACTTGGTCATGATGAACTATCTTTTTAATATACTGCTATATCCAGTTGGCTAGATTTTTGTTCAATATTTTAGCATCTATGTTCATCAGAGATATTGGTATGTAGTTTTTTTGTTTTTTTTTTAGTTGTGTCCCTGTCTGCTTTTGGTATCAGAGTGATGTTGGCTTCATAGAAGCTGGAAGAGAGTATTTCAGTGTCTTCAATCTTCTGGAAGACTTTTAAAAGTGGAGGTATTAACTCTTCCTTGATGGTTTTGTAGAATTCATTTGTGAAACCATATTGTCCAGGACTTTTATTTTTGTTAAGGTTTTCTATAAGTGCTTCAATTTCATTAGCTGTGATGGGTCTGTTCATGTTATCTAGTTCCTCTTAACTTAATTTTGGAAGTTAGTAGGTATATAGGAAATCGTCTATTTCTACCAAGTTCTCTAGCTTGGTGGCATATAGTTGTTCATAAAAGTCTCACATAATATGCTGAATTTCTGTGGTGTCTGTTGTGATATCTCCTCTTTCATTTATGATCTCATTTATTTGGGTCTTCTCCCTTTTTTGTTTTGTGAGTCTGGTTAAGGTTTGTTGATTTCATTTACTCTTTCAAAGAACCAACATTTACTGTCCTTGATCTTTTGTATGGTTTTCTTATTTTCAATGTTATTGATTTTTGCCCTAACTTTAGTGATTTCTATCCTTCTGGTTGCTTTAGAGTTCCTTTGTTCTTCTTCTTCTAGGTCTTTAAGATGTGCATTCAGGCTATTTATTAGTGCTTTTTCTTGTTTCCTCATGTGTGCTTATGTGACTATGAAGTTCCAGTACTGCCTTAGCTGTATCCCAAATATTTTTTTAATTTATTTCTTATTTAATAAAGGATAAATTAAAAAAAAACATAGGGTAGGAGGGGTATAACTCCACACAATTCCCACCATCCAATCTCCATATCCCATCCCCTCCCCTGATAGCTTTCCCATTCTCTATCCCATTGGGAGCATGGACCCAGGGTCATTGTGGGTTGCAGAAGGTGGAAGAACTGGCTTCTGTAATTGCTTCCCTGCTGAACATGGACGTTGACTGGTCGGTCCATACTCCCAGTCTGCCTCTCTCTTTCCCTAGTAGGGTGGGGCTCTGGGGAAGCAGAGCTCCAGGACCCATTGGTAGAGTCTTCAGGGAAGCCTGGCCGGCATCCTGATGGTATCTGGAACCTGGTGGCTGAAAAGGGAGTTAACATACAAAGCCAAACAAATTGTTGAGCAGTCATGGACCCAAAGGTTGGAATAGTGGAGAAGAAGTTTTGGGGGGGTACTCACTGCAAACTCTAGTGTACTTCTGCTTTCAGGTATATATTTTGTACTAGTTTATGGATACGTGTGAACATATGCTCTCTCTCACAGAACCCTGTGTATATCTAGGTTTGGGACTTTGTTAGAAAGTGATCACCTGGGATGGAATTAGAGAATACTATGAAAGGAAAAGTCTTACCCAAGTAATGAAGCTGAAGGATTGTCATTCCACACCTGAAGTCTCTGGAGACTGTGTGCCAAATATTTTGATAGCTTGTGTCTTCATTTTCATTGAACTCTCGAAACATTTTGATTTCTTCCTTTATTTTCTCTTTGACCCAGTAGTTGTTAAGTAGTGTAATGTTGAACTTCCACATTTTGGGGCTATTGCTAATTTTTTGTTTGTTCTTAAGTGTTAGTTTAGTTTCACTATGGTCTGAGAAGATGCTTGGGATGATTTCAATGCTCTTGAATTCTCTGATTCTGTCTTCATGGCCTGACATATGGTCTATCCTTGAAATTGACCCATGTGGACTTGAGTAAAATGTAAAATCCAATTTCTTGGGATAAATGACTCTGAAAAAGTCCAATAGTTCTAGTTTATCTATCTCCTCATTTAGCTCCCTCATGTCTTTATTGGTTTTCTGCCTGGATGATCTGTCAAGTTGAGAGAGTGGATGTTGAAGTCCCCTACTATGACTGTGTTGCTCTTAGTGTATTGCTGTAGCTCTTTAACTAGATGTTTGATGTATTTAGATGGATTCTCAGTGGGTACCTAGATGTTAATAACTGGTAAGTCCTCTTGATTGAATGATCCACTGAGCATTAAGTAGTGTCCATCCCAATCTTTTTATTTTATATATTATAAAATCTATCATTTCATATATATGAGAATAGCTGTTCCTGCCCTTTTTTGTGGGCCATTGGCCTATATGATCATTTTCCATCCTTTAGCTTTGAGTCTGTGTTTGTCTTTTGAGTTAGGTGGGTTTCCTGTAGACAGCATATTGTTGGGATATGTTTTTTGATCTATCTTTCTACTCAGTGCCTTTTAATAGGTGAATTCAGGCCATTGACATTTATTGATATCAAAGATTGAAGATATTTTAATGTCATTCTTGCAGATTTTTAGAGTGTTCTGATATATGACCTATTTATGTTGGTCTGACGGTTTATAGGAGACCTTTCAGCACTTCTTTCAGGTCATACTTGGTGATAGTTCATTATTTCAACTGTTGCTTGTCTGAGAAGGTTTTTTTATGCCTCCATTTAGTCTGAATGACAGTCTAGCAGGATACAGTTGTCTTGGTTGAAAGCATTTCTCATTGAGCACTCGATAGATATCTTGCCATTCTCTTCTGGCCTGTAATGTTTGTGTGGAGAAGTCTGCTGCTAATCTTATGGGTTTTCCTCTGTATATGACTCTTTGTTTTTCTCTTGCAGCCTTCAGGATCCTTTCTTTATCCTTATTCCTTTTCATTCTAAATATGGTGTGTTATGGTGTCTTTAAGTATGAGTTAATTCTGTTTGGGACCCTCTGGGCTTCTTGAACCTTTATGTCTTTGATGTTGTCTAGACTAGAGAAGTTCTCACCTCTTATGTCCTGAAGAATGTTTTCTTCCCCTCCCTCTCTTTCTTCCTCTGGTAAGCCAATAATGTGTATATTATTCCTTTTGAAATCATCCCATAGGTCTCTGTTGTTGTTCACAGTATCTCTTAATCTCTTTTTGAGATCTCTTACTTCTTTTTTAGTTGTCTCTACTTCATCCTCGATCTTGCTAATTCTGTCTTCAGCTTCATTTATTCTGTTCTCTCTCCCCTCTACTGTTTTCTGGAGTTCATTTATTTTGTTACCCTGTTGTGATACTGTTTTAGCTTATTCAGCTAGTTGTGTTCTTATCTCAGCTATTTCAGCTTTCAGCTCTCTAAGAACCTTGAAATAATTAGTGTTTTCTTCCAGAGTCTCATTTGTTGTTTCTGCATTTCTGATGACAAATCTTTCAAACATTTTACTCACTCCTGTGATTATTTCCTTAACTAGTGTTTGGATGTTGACCTCGTTATTTTGTGCTTCAACCTTTGGGGGGCTTTTAGCTGGACTCTTGTCCTGGTTCATTTCTCCAATATTTCTTCTTGTTGGTTTGACCATTCTATGTAGTACGTTATGAGGTCCCTCTCTCCATACTTTCCAAATTACTCATTACTCTTGCCTGGATTGACTTGTTTCTAAGTAAGGTAATTAAAGGGTTCACAGTTGTGGAAATTTACAGTTGTTTCAATATTATTTTAATCCTTGAGTTGGAGCTCAGTGGCTTAAAAGCCTATTTTGTTCTTTTTCTTCCCTGTGGGCTATGGGAACCTGAGGGCTTTTAAACTATAAGTAGGCTTCTTAGCTTAATCACTGACTCCTGACCAAGAGATAAGCCATGGTTGGGCAGAGATAGCCCAGTGGTTATGCAAAGAGACTCTCACAACCCCACTCTCACAGCTAGGCCACTAAGGTATAGATTTTCTCCTGAGTTTCCTGTTTAGTTTTCTGTCCCCTGGTGTTAGCACAGGACACCCCCACCCCCCACCCCTGCTGCTCCAGATTCTGAGGGCAATAGCAATGGAGACTCCCAGTTGCATTTGGTAAGTCTTAAGGGAGTCCTCTCTTCCCTTCAGCTGTCATTTGTTGTTAAAACAGACTGGAGGTGGTGTTTCAACTAGTATACTACTGGACTGTTATCAGCCACTTATTCTCTCCCTAGGTTCCTCTCTGTCCACAGGCCACACATTTTTGCACTCACTGGTGATTTAGTGGGTTCCTGAAGTTGTTCTAGTCCTGTCTTGTTGTGGTCCCGGTCCCAGGTGGTCTCCTTTTGTATTCCTTGTTGACCCAGAAGAGAAGAGGAGAGAAACACAGCTGTTGATGCTTCATAGCCCTTCCTCCAGAAGTCCCTATTATTATACTTTTAATTTTCTTCTTTCCCCACTTTTTATTGGTACCTAATTATGGGTTACAATGTTATAAGATTCCAGGGTAGAGTGGTTGGAACTCATCTTTAATATCAGATTAAACTTGTACTTTCTTTATAGTCTGTCCTTCTTGGAGACCTCTTTATACTGTGTCTCTTTTTGCCTTGACAGTTGATGGGCAGTGGCAGGAGTGGAGTTCATGGAGCCAGTGTTCAGTGACATGCTCAAATGGGACCCAGCAGAGAAGCCGGCAGTGCACTGCAGCTGCTCATGGAGGCTCTGAATGCAGAGGCCCGTGGGCTGAAAGCAGAGAGTGCTATAATCCTGAGTGTACAGGTAAGGCTTGATGGCTTCATTTAAAAAATGCCTAACACTTGTAAAATTTGAGTCTCATGCTAGATGATGATGAAATAATCAGATAGTATATGTTTCTAGTAAATGAAACTGACCTTATTGTAGCTGTTCTATTAGATGACACTTGAACACAGCAGCACTTTCAGGAGATTCTTAAATTAAATATTGATTAAATTGATAAAGTTTACACAAATTGGTACTTTTTACAGGCAAGGTACAATGTGCATTTGCAGAGTCTGAAAACCTCTATAAATCACAGTACTTAGTATTTGACTAGCAAATCAGATATTCAAGTAGCAAGTAGATTAATAAAATTTGAAAAGATAGGGGGCCAGAGGGTAGCGCAGCAGGTTAAGCACATATGGCATGAAGAGCAAGGACGGGCTCAAAGATCTGGATTCAAGCCCACTTCACAAGCAGTGAAGCCTGTCTGCAGATGTCTATTTTTCTCTCCCCCTCTCTGTCTTGCTCTCCTCTCTCGATTTCTCTCTGTCTTATCCAACAATGACAGCAATAACAACAACAATAGTAATAACAACAATGATAAACAATAAGGGCAGCAAAAGGGGGAAAATAGCCTCCAGGAGCAGTGGATTCATAATGCAGGCACCAAGCCCCAGTGATAACCCTGGAAGCAAAAAAATAAATAAATAAAAAATAAGGATAGTAATGATTCTAAAAATCCTATAGTGGTGTGTAGTAGGGTACCAGAATCAACTGTAACATATTCCTTCCAGCCAATGGTCAGTGGAATCAGTGGGGTCATTGGAGTGGATGTTCGAAGTCCTGTGATGGTGGCTGGGAGCGACGAATGAGGACTTGTCAAGGTGCAGCAATTACAGGACAGCAATGTGAAGGAACAGGTGAAGAAGTGAGAAGATGTAGTGAACAACGTTGTCCAGGTAAGAATAACTGAAAATTTTCCCAGTGAAAGCATTTTATAATTTTATATATATATATATATATATATATAAAAATTTTTTTCATTGGTTAATTTTTATTGAATAATTGCTGATAAGTAGCAAGTTACTTGTTTTTATAATGTGTGAAGCTTCATTATTTATGTGCCAGTCCCTAGTTCTTCTCTAGGTTTTTAAATTAATTGAATACTATTTTTCTAGAGATATTTGTTCTCTAGAACATAAAACAAGTTGTCATAAATAATTTATAGTAGAAATACAAAGAAACCAAAATTAGATAACACATAAGTGAGAAAATAAATATTGAAACCAGAAACTTGTAATATTGTCTTTTTAATTCCTTTTGATATGTGACCTTGAATGTCCCTATTTAAATTTCCTGTCCTCTTTTTCTACAATGAAAAGTTATTCTTAAGAGGAACACATTTTAAAATGAAAGCAAAAGGTTTTAATTAGTACTGGAAGAATGAAAGCACAAGTACACTTGAGTGATTTCATATGTAAACATAGAAAAGTTGCAAGTTTGAAAATAGCCCAGATTATAAAACATAGACTTTTTCCTAATTTTGTATACATCCCTAAAATGTTATTGACATGGATGACTCAATAAAGAAATGAAAATTGAGGTTTCAGAATAATAGCATCTGCAAAATTGTTATATATATGATTTGAAAGGATGGAATTTTTAAATCTACAGATATATCTGAAGGAAAAAGATTCAGAAGAAATGTGAGACTTTATTAGAGAGGCCTGTTGTCTGTTAACTCTTTGTGGGCAAGCTAACTTATCCCTCTGGCTGCTTTTTTTAGTTGGTATGGTAAGTGTGGCTTCTCAGAGAACCTTTGAGATTTCTTTTCAACTCAAGAAACCATGAATTTCTTTCCTTATCTAATTTTATTATTTCAATTAGAAAACCAAGGAATTTACAGAAACATCTAGAGGCCAACATTTTGTATTTCTTCATAGTTAGAATTCTAAAAACCTTTCACAGTTCAATACTGAGGGAAAAAAAAAGAAACTGGACTTGAGAGCAATGGTACATATATCACTATAAAATAAGTAGTTATAAAATAAAAATAGGTCTATAAAATAGTTTTAAATGTAATAAATCTAAAATTAGTTGTGTTAATTAAAAAGGCCATATGAATGAAGAATGATAAGAGAATAATAACTAGCATGCAGAATTTTGCTGAAGGGATGTCTATATAGATTAGAATTGTGCAGTCCCTCCTGCACTGCATTTAATTTAAGGAACATTAAACAAAAACATTTGTTTTGGCCAAAGAGAAATATTATTAGGACAGTAGTCATGATTAAATAAGACTTGTACAATTTGAAGTTATCTAAATCGATCTGAGCATATCAACATCCTTAACTGGTCTTTTAAAACTGCCTTTCATCTGTATATAGAAGAAGAATGATGCTACTGCAGTCACACTTACAAAGATTGCCACCTACTGTTTGAAAAATATTTTACATATCTATTTACAAGAAATGCAGTATGCGTGGTCCAGGAGGTGGTGCATTGGCTAAGGTACTAGACTCTCAAGTGTGAGGTCCTGAGTTTAATCCCCGGTAGCACATGTACCAGAGTGATGTCTGGCTCTTTCTCTCTCTCCTCCTATCTTTCTCGTTAATAAAATAAATAAAATCTTAAAAAGAAGAAATGCATTATGCCTTATTTGCCATGTTTGGTTTCTGACTTTCATGAATTAAAAAAGATTGAAAATTTTATAAAATTGTAAAGACTTTTTTGTTTTGATTTAGTTTTAATCAGAACCCCAACATTTAGCTGTCTTGCTCTCCTATATTTTGAATGCTTCTGTTCAAAGAATTTGGTCTAACTCCACTCAGCTTCCCCCGGACCTATGCTTCTCAAATTTTTATGTAAGCATAGATATTACTCAGAGTATTTGCTAAAACATAAGATATAAGTGAAAAACACCCAGGGATTCTGAGTCAGTAAGTTTGGTAGAGGCTTCAGATTTGTATCATTAGTAATATTTTATATATATATATATATTTACTTATTCCCTTTTGTTGCCCTTGCTGGTTTTTTATTGTTGTAGTTATTATTGTTGTTGTTGTAGATGTCATTGTTTTTGGATAGGACAGAGAGAAATGAAGAGAGGAGGGGAAGACAGAGAGAGGTAGAGACAGACACCTGCAGACCTGCTTCACCGCCTGTGAAGCGACTCCCCTGCAGGTGGGGAGTCGTGGGCTTGAACTCGTATCCTTATGCCAGTCCTTGAGCTTTGTGTCATGTGTGCTTAACCTGCTGCATTACTGCCCGACTCCCTCATTAATAATATTATTACAAGGTAATATTGATTGTACTACTTTACAGATTACCAGTTAGTAATCTGGCATGAAGGTGCAATTGTTAACTGTAAAAATATGAACGAAGTATAAGGTAAAAAGTTAACAGAAAAGAGGAGATTAGTACTCTACTCTGCTTCACTGATAAAGTTGAAATCAAAATTTGTCTTCTTCTTCTAGTGTTTGCCCTTCTTCTGTAGCCAGTCAACAGTGTCAGGTTGAGCCTGATGTAAAGTTTCGAGACCTCCTTTGAATCTGGAGAGGTGGCAGTCATTGACTATGTGGGTCATTGTCTGTAGCTGCAGGGGCAGTTCGGGTCGTCTCTGGCTCCCCAGCAATGGAACATAGCGGTGCACCGGCCATGGCCTGTTCGATAGCAATTGAGGAGGGCCCAATCATAACGTGCTAGGTCAAAGCCGGGTTGATGCTTGCAGGGGTCTGTGATGAGGTGTTTGTTCTTTACCTCAGCTGACTGCCAACTCTGTTTCCAAGAGTCTGGAACAGAGAAGTTCAATGTAGGCATAGGGGACCAGATTGGGTGACGAGACGTCAAGCGTTGGACAGGGTGGGCGAAGATATCCCCGTATGGCAGGTCCGGTCAAGCATAGACGTGGGAAATGAATTTAGATGATGCCGCATCCCGACGAATATCTGGCGGGGTGATGTTGCTAAGAACTGGCAGCCATGGAACCAGGGTGGAACGGATGGTTCCAGAAATGATCCTCATGGAGGAATATAATTTGGAATCGACCAAGTGGACATGGGGGCTACGGAACCATATTGGGGCACAGTATTCTGCAGTGGAATAGCATAATGCCAGAGATGATGATCGTAGTGTGGAAGCGCTCACGCCCCATGAGGAGCTGGCCAGTCTTGCAATGATGTTATTCCTCGCGCCCACCTTTGCTGCAGTTTTTATGAGATGTTCGTGAAATGACAGAGTGCGATCGAGAGTAACGCCAAGATAGACTGGCTGGGCTTCATGCCGGATTCTCGTATCGCCAAGCTGCACATTAAGCTCACGCAAGGCCGAGGCATGGTGTAGATGGAAAACAGATGATACCGTTTTTGCAGTGCTAGGGTTTAGTCGCCATTTTTTACAGTAATCAGATATCAGAGACATGTCTTTCGTGAGTGTTTCCTCGAGGATGTCGAACTTTGATGCCTGAGTTGCTCAGCAGATATCGTCGTAGATGAACTTCCTTGAAGAAGTTTCTGGGAGGTCATTGATGTAAATATTAAATAGCGTAGGAGCCAGAACAGAGCCCTGGGGGAGGCCACTTGAGACAAGTCTCCTTCTGCTAGACTTGTCACCCAAAATTTGTCTTATCAGATTGCTCACCAGATGAGGCTTTGAAAAAAATCTTGACAAATTTTTTTTATTCTTATTTCTTCATGCACAATGAGTTTGTTCTTGAGTTAATAATAATGAAAATATAGGCAATGCATTTCAGGTTTTCTTACCTAATGCATGATTCAACCAAAGTAAGATTTCATTAGAGCAATAATTTAAGGAAAAATAGAGCTAAGAGCTATCATTATCCAACTCACAGCTATCCAGTCCCCAATTTTCCTGTTCCATACTAAGCAGGATAGGAAGCATTTTATATAATTTTGTGTACTATAGTCTTACCATCTAGATTATTTTTTCCTGAACAGGAGTATACTCTCAGTGCCTCTTACTCTCCAAGATGATTGAAATAATGAAGAAAATTCATTGCCCAATGCCACACAGCAAAACAGTTCTATGGGTGAAGGGGAAAAAAATCTATATATTTTTAATATTGTACAATATGAGAACAGCATCTTTTGTCCCTTAAAAAGTGTCCTGTCTGTTTTTCTCATCTCTTAGCTGCTTTTATACTTTTCTGGGTTTAAAGTGGGGGTGAGGTAAGGGGATGGGAGGAAATGGCTGGAACTGTGACCCAGAGCTCATGCTTATCCCTAAGAGATTTAACTGTATGCTGCTTAGTTTCACTATCAATTATAAAATGCATGCACAAGTTTATTCTTTAGGGAGTGTTAGAGAGTATCAGATAGAGGGCAAGGTTTTATTAGATCACATTGACTTATTTTCTCCTCATCCCCTAGTTGGAAGGATGGTGAATTAATCACTATCAATACAAATATATATATATATATATATATATATATATATATATATATATATATATATATATATATATAAGCAGGTAAGTTTAATAACAGACCTCTAAATTGTGTGGACCACTCTATTTTACAGCATTAGAAACATGTCTATGGGGGCTAGGTGGTGGCACACCTGGTTGAGCACACATGATACAGTGCATAAGGACCCAGGTTCAAGCACCCTGTCCCCACCTGCAGGGGGGAAACTTTATGAGTGATGAAGCAGGGCTGCGAGTGTCTCTCTGTCTCTCCCCCTCTCTATCCCCCCATTCCTCTCAATATCTGGCTGTCTCTATCCAATAAATAAGTAAAGTTAATAAAAATAATTTTAAAAAGTTTTTTAAAAAGAAACATGTCTGTATAAATTTGACGTCCCTTTTCTAAATAGAAAAATTTATTCTGCAGTGTATTAAAATATTTTAAAACATGTTAGTACATACTTTATCATTTGCATTCAAGGCTACTATTCACTAGTAAAACTTTTATTAACTGATATATATATATTTACCATAGCATTGCTCAGCTCTGACTTACAGATTGAACCTGGAACCTCTGGTAGCTTCTGCATAATAAATTACTGTGGTATGTCTCAGATCCTAGTGATGCATCTATTTATCTGTTTGTTTGCTTTTTTTTCCTAGAGCATTGTTCAGTTCTGGCTTATAGTGATGCTGGGGTTGAACCTAGAACCTGAGTGTTTGTGCATAACCATTATGCTATCTCTCCTGAGAATACTTTTATATTTTTAAAGATTTCTTTAATTTTTTTTTTTTACATCGAGGAATTGAAAGAGACCACAATAACATAGCTTCCTTCATTGTAAGGGGTAGTAAATCATTTTTCCCAGTCCAATGTATTTATTTATTAATGAGAATGAGAGAAGGAAGAGAAAAAGAGAGAATAATTCTGGTACATGTGAAACCAGGTATCAAATTTAAGGCTTCATGCTTAAGGATCCAGTGTTTTAACTACTGTACCACCTTTCTGGTTATCTATAAATATGTTTAAAATCCCTGTATTCTATTAGAGTTTTGATTATTTTCTGCTATCAGATGTTTTGTGTACTTCTTCAAAGGACTATATTATTGCCTGTTTAGTTCTTCAAAAGATAGATAGGTTCACTGAGTAGTTTTAAAAGTAGCAAATAATGTCAAATCTAAGTGTTCTCACCAGTTCATCTAAAACCAACTACTGAGTTCAGGGTTGACAATAGGTGGTCCAAGATATTGATTTCATACATCTGAAATGTTCTATTTGTTCTTTCCAAGTCACCTCAGATACATTAAAAAACAAACCGACAGTGAAATAAATTAGAACTTGAAGATACCCTATAGGTACGAAAGGTCACCTGATGTTTACTAAATATCTAAGAGAGCATCACATCTTCTCTGTAAAAGCATGAGTTTTATTACCTACTCCAGTTTGTAGCTCACAATGAATAAACTACAGTTAATAGGAAGGATTAAGGAAAAACCACTGAGGCTTAAAATAATCAGTGTGTACACTGGATAGTGGTGTATGTCTGTTAATTCAGACCTGTTGCTATGGAGATAATTATTATCATAATTCATCTTATCAGATTGCTCATCATATGAGGTTTTGAAAAAAAAACTCTCACAGCTTCTAGCACAGCAGTAACTTAAAAAGCCATTTGTTGCAATCTTATATTACCCTGCCTTGTCTAATTTAGAAATATTTGGCAACATATTGATTATTCTCAAATTGTAATGCAGAATTTAAACAGCACATTTTATGAACTCTTCTTTCTTTCATCTTATGTTGTATTTTATTATTTTTGAGCTATTTTTTAAACATTTATTTATTTATTCATTTTTGCCTCCAGGGTTATCACTTGGGCTCCGTGCCTGCACCATGAATCCATTACTCCTGGAGGACATTTTTTTCCCTTTTGGGGCCCTTGTTATTTATCGTTGTTGTTGTTATTGCTATCATTATTTTTGGACAGGACAGAGAGAAATCTAGGGAGGACTGTAAGACAGAGGAAAGAGAGAAAGATAGACACCTGGTGACCTGCTTCACCACCTGCCCTGCGAAGCAACCCCTCTACAGGAGGGGATCTGGGGGCTCAAACAGGGATCCCTACACCCATCCCTGCACTTTGTGCCATGTGCACTCAACCCGCTGCGCTATTGCCCAGCCCCCATGTTGTTTTTCATATATATGTATAGGTATAGGTATAGGTATAGGTATAGGTATAGGTATAGGTATAGGTATAGGTATAGGTATAGGTATAGGTATAGGTATATGTATATCACAATTGCCACCACAAGCCTAGTTAACATCCATTACTATATATATTTATAATTTTTGCTTATGATGATCAGAAAATAATGACTTAAAATTTTTCTGGGGTGTGGTTATAAAAAGCATGGTCCAAGTCAAGTACTCAACTCACAGCCTACAATTTATGTTATTTACTTATGAATTTACAAGTATATTGTATGCTGTTTGCTGATAGACTTCAAAACTGTTTTTTTTTTTTTTGCAAAATAGATAAGTAGATAAGTACTCATTTATCATTATTACAAAGGTTAGAGTTTGTGTTATTCTCAGTATTTGAGAGATCTGCTTGGTTGGCTTAGTTTTACCACCTCCTAGCTGAGTGATGCCTGTCTACTTTTTGTTTTTTTCAGGTTTACACTGAGAATAATATGTGTGTTCTCTCCATTAGGATATTCTAGGAATTAAATGAGTTAAGTTATACAATGCATTTAGGAAAGGGCATTTCAGTGTGAACTGTGTGACCACAGAGACTGAATCTATCAGAGTTACCACTCCATCCCTTGAAATAAGGAATCCCCAAACCATAAGAACTAATGATTTACCAGCCAGTGATACTTGAAAAGGGTGGATGGGGGGGTGTCATACATAGTGCATGATTTTTTCTTTTCTTTTTTTTATACCTGTTCTACATTTAGAATCAATTTCTTCTTAATGCTGAAATTCTAGCATAAGTGTTGAAAACTGATTTTCCACATCAAATTGATTTAAGTTCTGTATAATTTCTGCTATTTTTAAGAGTCAGAAAATCAGTTTGAATAGATAGAATAACAGCTAATCAGTAGGTAATTGCTATCTTGTTTTAAGGGAGCATGCTAACTACATACTTGTGACTTCAAATACAGTTGTATCTCACAAATGGGTTTTTATATCTTCACACTAGTGGCAGTAAACAAAGGATGTACAAAGTTGCTGCTCCATTTTGCTAAGGCATTAACAAACAAGAGTCCTTCATTTTTGCTTCACAATAATATGTTTTTTTTAATGTTGAGCTCTGAGAGTGGCCTGATCTCTAATTATGCATTTCTAATTTGCAAAATACACATAGGTAGCATTAAACATAAAAAAAAATAGCACAAATTTGTATCTGTAGCTTGGATTTCTCTCCCAGGCTTTTATTCCATATGCCAGTAGACTTTTTGGAAATACCCAGATGTGCTACAATATCTCAAACTCAAAACTATTTTTTCTATCTTCTCTTTCAAGCAATTACCTTCTTATACATTGTAACTCAAGGTATATTTTACTGGACATTATTCTTGAAAACCTGAGTCCCAGTATTTTATTTCTCTCTCTTCTTCACCTTTAATTCCATTGGGGGAACACAGCCCTCTCCTCTCCTCTCCTCTCCTCTCCTCTCCTCTCCTCTCCTCTCCTCTCCTCTCCTCTCCTCTCCTCTCCTCTCCTCTCCTCTCCTCTCCTCTCCTCTCCTCTCCTCTCCACTTCTCTACCTCTCCTCTCCTCTCCTCTCCTCTCCTCTCCTCTCCTCTCCTCTCCTCTCCTCTCCTCTCCTCTCCTCTCCTCTCCTCTCCTCTCCTCTCCTCTCCTCTCCTCTCCTCTCCTCTCCTCTCCTCTCCACTTCTCTACCTCTCCTCTCCTCTCCTCTCCTCTCCTCTCCTCTCCTCTCCTCTCGTCTTTTCTTCTTTTCTTCCCATTCTTCTTCATCTTCCTCTTTTTCTTTGCATTTTACTTGGGGAAAGTTAATGTTTTATAGTAGAATTGACACATGAGTACCACTCCTCATCTCTCCTTTTCCACCATTATTTATCAGGACCCTCAAAGCACCCTTGACTCGCTCCCTGTCTTCGTTCCTCAGAGTCCTTTGCTTTGGAATACTACATCCAAACTAGTTTTATTTTGTGTTTTCCTCTTCTGTTCTTGTTCCTTAAATTCCATCAGAAGAGATTTTTTAAAATTTTTTTATTTAAGAAAGGATTAATTAACAAAACCATAGGGTAGGAGGGGTACAACTCCACACAATTCCCACCACCCAGTCTCCATAACCCACCCCCTCCCCTGATAGCTTTCCCATTTTCCATCCCTCTGGGAGCATGGACCCAGGGTCATTGTGGGTTGCAGAAGGTAGAAGGTCTGGCTTCTGTAATTGCTTCCCCGCTGAAAATGGGCATTGACTGGTCGGTCCATACTCCCAGTCTGCCTCTCTCTTTCCCTAGTAGTGTGTGTCTCTGGGGAAGCTGAGCTCCAGGACACATTGGTGGGGTCTTCAATCCAGGGAAGCCTGGCCAGCATCCTGATGGCATCTGGCACCTGGTGACTGAAAAGAGAGTTAACATACGAAGCCAAACAAATTGTTGAGCAATCATGGACCCAAAGCTTGGAATAGTGGAGAGGAAGTGTTGGGGGGGGTACTCACTGCAAACTCTAGTGTACTTCTGCTTTCAGGTATATATTTTGCAGTAGTTTATAGATACATGTGAAGATATGCTCTCTCTCTCACAGAAACTGGTGTATATCAGAAGAGATTTTTAATACATCTATTTCCTGTTGCTGCTTCCTGAGATTACATGTCCCTTCTCCAGTTACAACATTTAGATAGTCTTTCACTTCCCTGTAGTCAGTATCTCAATCTAGTCTTCAAACTGAAGTATAACACTGAACACATTGTAATAACCTTCCCTTGTCCATAAAATAAATCCAAATTCTAGTGTATCTCCTCATTTATTACATACCTCTGCCACTCCAGTTTCCCAGCTTCCCTGGCCCAGTACTGGCGATAGAGGGTAGAAGTGGCCCCCTGGTAGTCCTGGGGTAGATCCACTTGATGAGGGCAAAGTGCATGGAGAGACAAGCAGAGACAGTCAGCTCCAGGAGAGCCTTAGAGGGTCATCTCATTTATTGGGGGAATAAAGGCAAGCAGACATACCCATAATTCAGGGAGAAGGTTGAGGTAATCGTTAACCCAAACACAAAGCAGCACAATGCCTAATCATATTTTGACCTACAAACTATTTGATCACAAGTGGAAAATTACCATACAAGGCTTGATCATGAGCTTCACAATGCATATTTCTCTGGGGCTGAATTACATGTACTTCCGGGCAAGGGGGAAGGGAGAAGTTGAGCAAAACCAATATATTGCAGTGGTTTTCAAGTTAGGACATACACAATGTACAATAATTCATGGCCTTTGTTTTAAGGGGGGGAAGAGGGCATTTGCAGAAAGGCACCCCCATCCAGGGGTCATCATTAGTTCACTAGGTAGGGGGGACCTGCCAATGTCTCAACCCAGATTGAGGAGAGCTTGGGGTCTATCTGCTCAGACTCTTATTGAAACAATGGCTTGGACTTCCTGGACAGCGGGTCCACTTCCCAACAACCCCTTACATATCTTTCACAGATTATTCACCTCATTCCCAACTATTAGCTTTATTATTGTTATTATTATTATTATTATTATCTATTTATTATTGGATAGGGACAGAGAAAAATTGAGAGGAGAGGAGGAGAGATCGGGAGAGAAACAGAGACAAATGCAGCACTTCTTCACCACTTATGAAGCTTTTCCTTCTGTAGGTGGGAACCTGGATCCTTGCTCACTATAATGCGTATACTTAGCCATCGACACTGTCTTCCCTCCCTACCCTGCCCCCAACTCTATTCTCTAGCCATTATCATATATCCCCAGTGACTCGGATGTAGCAAGTTCTCCTAGCACCCAGGTTTTTTCCACAGGTCATTCCCAAAGCATACTATCCCACTGTTTATGGAACAATTCCTGCATAGCCTTTATATGTCAACTTGGATAGTCCTGTTAGAGATCCTCCATTTTTTTACTTCTCTAAATTATTCTTAAATTGCTTCTCTAAATTACTTCCAGAAGAGTGTGGCATCCTAGTATATTGTGGTGTCTCCTCTGACTATCTCCCTTGCTATTTCAGAGGCTGAGTGGTAAGACTATTCTAGATCATACTTTTTACATGCAACCTTTAACAAGTTTGCTTGAACATTGTGGGTGTTCAGTCAATCTTGAATCAATGTATTCCTGAAATGACACTAAAGTAATCCCAGAAAGTTCCTTACCATTGAGGACTTCATAAACCCTGCAAGAGTCATATATTTTTATTTTACCATTTAAATTGTTTGCTTCTGATGCAAGCACAAATACACAATTTTTTCCGAATTGATTTTTTTAAAGATATAATTTTCAGAGAATGCCATATTACCTTTCATGAAACACTCAAAGCAGCTGGGGTTTGACATATAAAAAAGCTGTTGTGCCAATTTGCAACTTTGAATCTATAGTTCCCTTGTCATTTTCCCTTTTCATCATTTATCTACTGATTCTGTCTCCAAGAAGAATAATGAACCCAAAGTTTCCTGAATTTACAGTGGAGAAAACTAAGTCATTGACCTACTTAGGTTTAAAAAATATTGTGGTTGGAATATGGAGGCTTTTGTTGAGGTACAGTTTAGTGATCATCACTAATAAAGGACAGTTAATAATTGAATGCTGCAGTTGGAAAAATTAGAACTATATATATATATATATATATATATATATATATATATATATATATACTTTATAAAGGGTGCTTTACTAGGGAAGCTATTTCCTGGCCCTCAATCTTCTTTCTAAACCAGTATTAGGATATATACAGATAATATAAAAGAATTCCAGACAGTGTCCATAGATTCTTATCAAGTCAACCATGTCACACCCTAGATGCTTATTTTGGTCAATTTTCAGACATATTTTAATAGTTAACCTTTTTGTTTTAATGTGCCTAAGGAAATATTAATGCTTAATGTGAGTCTGTTTAAAGCATACATATACACATTCTGAGTCTTTTTTTAAAATTTTTAAAAATATTTTATTTTATTTATTTATTCCCTTTTGTTGCCCTTGTTGTTTTATTGTTGTAGTTATTATTCTTGTTGTCGTCATTGTTGGATAGGAAAGAGAGAAACGGAGAGAGGAGGGTAAGACAGAGAGGGGGAGAGAAAGATAGACACCTGCAGACCTGCTTCACCGCCTGTGAAGCGACTCCCCTGCAGGTGGGGAGCCGGGGTTCGAACCGGGATCCTTATGCCGGTCCTTGTGCTTTGCGGCCACCTGCGCTTAACCCGCTGCGCTACAGCCCGACTCCCCTCACATTCTGAGTCTTAAGTCTTTAAAAAAAATTTATTACCTTCATTTATTTATTGGAAAGAGAAGTCAGAAATTGAGAGGGAAAGAGCTAATAGAGAAGGAGAGAGAAATAGAGAGAGAGAGAGAGAGAGAGAGAGAGAGAGAGAGAGACCTGCGGCCTTGCTTTACAACTCGTGAAGCTTTCCCCCTGCAGGTGGGGACCAAGGGCTCGAACCTGGGTCTTTGCACACTGTAATATGTGCGTTCAACTAGGTATACCACCACCCAGCCCACTGAGTCTCAAGTCTTTGCAGAATAATTCTCATTTCCAGTCATTATAAGTACTGGAGTAATGAAAAACCTAGCCATGTGAAAGCATTGAAAAATTTTGGTCAAAAGTACATGTGTGTGACTGTAAGTATCCATCTAGCCATGAATGCAAGATGTATAAGTGCTATGATAACTAGAAGTAGAATAAAGCAGAAAAAAAATCTCTCTACAATGCTTATATTCTAACAGAAGGAGACAAAAATAGGACATTAGCAATAATAGTAAGTAAGCTAGAAATATATGGAGAAGTAATAATCTGACAAGTGTTTTGGATAGCCATAGCACAGGAGATGTGGGAATATTTCAAGGTTAGTCAGGAAATTCCTGGGAAGGGAAAATCTGAGTAAAGATTGAAGACATTAAAGTCATGAGCCAGGTCAATGTTTGGGAAGGTAAAGGGCAGAAAGAAAACAAAATAAAGCAAATACATTAGCTCTTAGGTGGGAAATTGCCCGAAGTATTGGAGAAACATAAAAAGAAACAATGCGTGTGTAGATGGAATGGTGTTTGCAGGCTGAGAAGTTGAGATAGTGACAACATTGAAAATGGAGATGTGGGGGTTTGAGGTAAGAGCCCAGGTTGAAGGGCCTCGTATTGGCAGTTGTTTTACCACTAAACATTGAATTTAGTTACATGGGGAAAAAACTGATTTTTGCAATTAATATATTAAAAAAAAACAAAAACAAACAAAAAAACTGCCCTGTATTTCCCCAGCATGCCTCTAAACTACTTCTGTTAGCCTAGATGTTGAACTTCATCAGTTTCAGTTGCTACCCAATAAACATCTTCACCCTATTGGCTCACTGTTGCCATCTCGTGGTTCACACTTGTAATTACTGACATTCAGACTATGTCTAAAGAGGGGGAGGGGAAAGGATGTTATCTTCAAAATAGCAAGCTAGAAGACTTGTTGAGAAGACTTTTCAGAAATCACTACCAGAAGTCTGCTTACAGACTGCTTCTTTTCAGACAAAACTGAGTTAGGAAAAAAAATCTAAGTCTAAAACTGACAAGTTTTATACAAGTTTTTTACAATATTGGCAAGTTTTATACAAGTTTTATACTCAAAACTGTGTATAATCAATGACCAGGACACTGAAAAGGCTTCTTATGAAGACTTATTATAAAGAATCGCAGAGACAATGCAAAATTAGGTAGTACACCAGATTTGCATGTCTGAGATCCCAGAGATCCCAGGTGCAATCTCCAGCACTACTATCTTAGAGGGATGAGCAGTGCTTTGGTCTCTCTTCCTCTGTCTTTCTCTTATGAAAATAAATGTGAATAAATGATAAAAATAAAAGTAGTTACTTAAAAAGATGTACTATCAGGATAACAGAATTTTACCAAAATCTATATAGGTGAAGAGAAAGTGGCTTTCCCCCTTCTGTTTTGTCTTCTGTAGGCTTCACCTCTCTGAGCCAACTTTTTCAGACAGAGACAGAGATAGAGGGAGGGGTGGGGAGAGGGGAAGACATTACAGTGCTGAAGCTTCCTCTACTGTACTGAAGGATTAGCTCAAACTGAACTGTGCACACAGTAAAACAAGTCCATTATTCTGGTCAAGTATAGTGCCTGCCCAGGGAAGGGAAAGCAGTTTAAGCACAAGATGCAGCTTTTGCAAAGCCAGGGAGATGTAAATTGGTGTGGAATGTTTGGAGAATGGCAGTTAATTCTGTGTGACTGGTTCTTAGGAAAGTAAATATGTGCCATACTTGGAATGCTAGGTTAGGACTTTCTAGAATATCTATGTATAATTTTAATCGCACTTAGCAAAGTTCTTTATCCTGTCACTATGGGAATATTGGCATTCTAAGATAGGCTTTAAACATCAAATTATGGGATTTGAGCTTAATTTTAGAGATTATTCTGTCACATGGTGTGATAATTTAATTACAGTGGGTAGAGGTCTGGCCCAGCTCTATAATTAGTTTCATAGCTCAGAAAGCAGGTATCATTCTTGTCCATGAACTAATAACACCACATCCCTCGTTATCATTTGTTTCACCTTCTGGATTTATCTTGTGTTCATCTACTTCTGTAGCTTCAGTCCAAACTCTGTTTAAGTTATTTCTTGATATTATTTTTTAATGAAAGATATAGAGAGAGACCAAAGCACTGCTCAGCTTTGGTTTACTGTGGTGCTGGAGATTGAACCTGAGACTTCAGAGCCTCAGGCAGAAGAGTCTTTTGCATAATCATTATGCTGTCAGAGCCCTAGTATAAACTATTGTATTCTAACCCATCCTACTTTAGTCAGGGTTGAAGTACTGAATTAGCCTCTCTGGTGGTCTTATCCTACCTACTGCTCCCCCATTTCTTTAAATTCATGCTTTTGAACTCATTATGAGGATATGCATGTGCTATTCTCGACTACTTCTCTAACCCACTACCCTCCAATTGTCATGAGGTAGGTAGGGAGGTAGGTAGGTAAGTAGGTAGGTAGATAACATTTCTCTCTTTCCACTGGCTTTCAGAGCTCAGTGTCTCTTTACAAATTGTTCTCTCTTCCTTGAGTTCCTCATACTACTAATGTTAAGTGTCACTTACTCTGGGAAGCCTTCTTTTGTTCTTAAACTTTTAAATTGAAACAACTCTCTATACATTCTCTGTGTAGTGCTTATCATAATTATACTCAAGTAATGTATGGTTAATTCTTTGGTCTCTTCCTCCTCCATGAAAGCTTCATTAGGCATCTAAATACTGTGTGTTCCATTATTATTCTGTGAGACATCTAGCGGCTGGGCAATCCATGCTGTTTTTCACCATCACAAAAACAGATACATCGCAAGTTAACATAGAAGGTAAAGAACACCCTTCTCCAATATAGCAAAAACAAAAGCAGCACAGAAATAAATTAGGGGTGCAGCAGCCAGTCAATCCAACATTGGTCAGAGAAGTTGGTGTGCTGAGAGTCACTTCTTTCTTTGTGTCTGCTCAGTGCCCTATCAGCTTCTGCTCCCAGTCCTGCTGCCACATCCAGCCTCTGGCAAGGGAGCCTAGAGGTCCAAAGAAGCATCTCCTGAGAGGAGAGGTGGCAAGCAGGAAGAAAAGGCAAAACCCAGAGATGAGTCAATGATAAGGAAAACTCAAAGTTAGATGGTGCCCAGATTAATGTCAGTGAAGGGAAGGTGAGGAAAGAGAAAAGTTAGTAGATATTGGAGCCACACTAAGAATGTAATGAGTTAGTTCGCATCCCCACCATCTTACTTACTATGATGCTGTTAAACCTCAACAAATACTCCAGCTATGAATTGGCTGCATGTATGTATCTTTGATTCAGATGTCTTTCTTGGTATTTTGATTGATATATCCAATTGCTAAGTGGGTATTTTACTTGTAGTTCCAATGACATCTCAAAATCACTCTACCTATATTTTATTTCCCAATATTTTCTTCATGATATTATATTTTTCTTTCTTTGTACTTGATAATTTTTTAATGCTTACACAGTGGCTTATCCTGGGCTGTTTGGTTCAGAAGAACAAGCATATTGGTTCATTTGTGCACCTAACGTATGCTAAGCCCTATTCTAGGGAAAAACAAGGATATGCTAAAGAAATATTTTAATATTCTTGATTTATAATGGTGCCACTCATTACTTCTACCCCAAGAACAGAATTAGCAATGCACAGATCTTAAGAGGGAACTTCGTCAACCATTACCTCAACCCTCAACTCTTTTACTCTTTGTAAGAGCTCTGAAGGTTGGAAATGACCAGAAGGGTAGGACTTGACTCCGAGAGTGAAAATGTGGAGAGTGCCTGGTTATATGTTTTTTTCCCTATCTAATCCTCTCCTCTTATAGTTAGTTTCTCCTTTGAATTCAATCTAACAGTTTATCCTTGTGTTCTTGATATTCTCAGGGTCTTTTCTGATGTTATTATTATTATATTTAATAATGGTTTATAAGATTATAAAGTTTGAGTGGTATAGTTTCACAAGTGGTGAAGCAGGACTGCAGGTGTTTCTCTGTATCTTTCCCTCTCCAGCTTCCCCTTCCTCTCAATTTCTGGCTGTCTCTATCCAATAAATAAATAAAGATAATACATTTCTTTAAATGTAACTAGAATTGATGCTCTTCAGATGTCACATCTAGGTCTAAAATGCCCATATGTTTAATCCATTCATTTGACCCTAGATATTAAAAATAAATTATGATTTCAAGATTGCAGTGCTATACTTTGCATTCTTTACTGACTAATAACTATAAATTATCCTAATTCATTCATGAATTCAGAAGTAGAATTACCATCAATTAAATTATGGTTAGCTTGGATCAAATGATATGTTGTCCCTCAAGATAGAGCTTTATCTCGGGAACTGAGCTTTATTTATATGTTAGGTACTTTTTTGTTTTCAGATTATTACGTATTTGCTTAGAGATATTTATCTAACCAATTATGAATTTTTTATTTCTATTTTACACTGAAATTTTTTGTGTTCCAGACATACCAGTAGGTAGAGGATGCAAAAATGAGAAAATAGCATAATCCTAGGCAAGTAGTGAACACGTAAATACCAATGTTGTTTGAACACATAACAGTAGATGTGTCTAGAAAAGTGACTAATAACATTCTTTCTAGGAGCACAGTGTCAGGTTTAGCACAGTATAAAAATAATTTGTTATTTCATGAATTATTTGACTCATTCAAATATTTCTGGCATATTTAGTATTCTTGAATTTCTTTTTGTCTTTCTTTTTTTGGTAATGAAATTTAGCTTTCAAAACAAACTAGGCTAAAGATGTTGAAATGGCTTGTTATCTGCTGTAGTGTGATTGCCATCATTGCTATTGTATAAATAAATAATTATACATATATTCACCTTTCATATCTATTTGACTTTACATGTGGCCTACAGTTAATAATCTGATATGACTTTCAATTGATTGGAAATCAGTTTATGTATAGGATTTCCAAGTATTACTTGTGTGAGAAAAATTTTTGGATTGTATGCTGACATTTTTGGCACATGCAAATGACATTTTTTAGAAGTGTTTACACAGGAAGTACTTTAAAAAGAATCTATATTCTATGATGATTTTTTTAAAGATAATGCAGGGGAACTTTGTTGTTGTTTTAAAGACATCTCTAATATTTCAGTGATAACTATACCTTAAAGAAAATGAAAGCTCTGCAGTTAGATGCATTTAAGGACTGCTTATCACAGATATTAAATTAAAAAAAACGGCTGGCATTCAAGTCTCTCTGTATTGAATTGCAGCACCTTATGAAATATGTTCAGAGGATTATCTGATGTCGATGGTGTGGAAAAGGACGGCAGCAGGTGACTTGGCATTCAATCAGTGCCCACTGAATGCCACAGGTAAAGTAAGGTGACCCACCAGAGCCCAAATGAGAATTGCCATTTGGAAATAGCATGCTATGTTTGCTTATGTAACCATGTTTTTGGCCTATATCCATAAAGTACCTGTCCAATAACCAATAATGAAATAATGTTAGTAAAGTGTTTTTTTTTTTTAAATAGAGCCAATGAGGAGACCTAGGAAATGTTGCTGATGCAATTGTTTCTCCGTGTGACTATTATGCACTACAAATTTTTCATAGGCATGCCTTTTAAAAACAAGAATATATGCAAATCCAGGTTTTTTAGCTTGCCTCCCAGTTAGGTGAGACCTGCTAGTGTTCCTATTATAAAGCTTCTCTCTGTTCTTTGTGACTCACAGGCACCACTAGCAGACGCTGCTCTCTCAGTCTTCATGGAGTAGCCTTCTGGGAACAGCCGAGCTTTGCAAGATGCATATCAAATGAGTACAGACACTTGCAGCATTCAGTAGGTGCAAAGCCAGCTTTAGTACTTGCTCTGTTTATTTCTTGCTAATGATCACTGTGTGAGAATTTAACCTTCTGCTATACAATCAAATGAGTGAAATTGCTGAAAAAGAAAATGCCTGAAGGAAAAGAAATGTGATAGATAGCTCATTTTTAGAAATCAGTGCTAAATTTTCTTGTTCCTAGGGTTTGATTTTCTCTCCTCCTCCTCTTCCTCCTCCTCCTCCTCCTTCTCTTTCTTCTTCTTCTTCTTCTCTTCCTCCTCTTCCTCATCCTCCTCCATCTTCTTCTAATATATTCTTCTATTTAAATGAATGACTTTATTGTTTAAGGGGGAAAAGACATGCAAAAACCTGTTATTATTTTACCTTTAAGAGTTAAGTATTGTATCATAGTTGGCACAGATATATGCCAAATAGTTTACAAGATTTATTTTAAAGTATCAAAAACTTTAAAATTGAATTCTTTAACATTCTATTACCTAGGAAATGATAGAGATTTGCAACTTAAGAATAAATTGTCTTATTGCATTTTGACATTATGACATGAAAAAATGACAGTGTTATTGCACCAAAGAAAATTAATTACTGCAAAAGATTACATGGGCCAATTTTTTCAAAAATAGCCTATTTTCCCACACAGCATTGCATTATTCACAGAGTATGAGGTATGAAAATTTTGAGCACAGTTTAATTTTGCTGGGTATTTTACAAGTGCAAGTCATTGTCATTATCAGAAACTTGTTTTATTCTGACAGGCAAGAGGAAACTCCATACATGAATAAACATTGTGAGGTTGAAAACAAAATACAAGCAGGAGCCAACTGGCAAGTTGAATTCTGGCAGGAGTAATGCCTAGTTAAGAACCATTAAGATTCATTGTTACTTCTGTTTTCTTTTAATTGTTTTATTGTAGCTCACAAATATGTACAATTCTTTAAAAAGAAAGGGAGAAAGAGAGAGAAAGAAAGAAAGACCCTCAAAGACATTCTTGTTTGTAGATAGAAAATTAGTTTGGGGTGGGGGTCAGGTAGTGGTGTAAAATCACATATATTACCAAGAGCAAGGACCCAGGTTTGAACCGTGGCTCCCCATCTGCAAGGATTCTGCTTCACAAGCAGTGAAACAAACTACAGGTGTCAGGTGTCTCCCTTTCTCTTCTCTATCTCCCTGTCCTCTCTCAATTTCTCTTTGTCCAATCCCCCCCCCAAAAAAAAAAAAAAGAAATAGCAAGGGGAAAAAAAGAAAAGAAAAATATGACTGCCAGGAGAAGTGGATTCATAGTGCTGCCACTGAGCCTTTCCGTGATAAGAATTAATATTTATTACAAAAAGAAAAAAGTACATTTAAAAAATATAAAAAGCAAATGATGTATACTGACCAGATCAGTAGTTAAACTGATAGATATTAAACTATATAGAGTCTTATTTTTGTTATTATATATATGTATCTATATGTATCTGTTTATAAATACACATAAGTATTGGTATCCATGCCTATATTTGCTGATTACACAGAGACACATATATTTAAGCAGAGAATGAAAGATGTTTGATTTCATTGATTGTTATTTTATTTTTTTTTACCAGAGCACTGCTCAGCTATGGCATATGGTTGTGGGGGTGGGGAAAGGGGGAGATTGAACCTGGGACTTCAGAGCCTCAGGCATTGGAGTCTCTTTGCATAATCATTGTGTTATCTCCCCCACCCTCACTGAACCTTTAAATGGCAGAAGTAAGGCTCTGTGTACCAAAATAAATATTGACTAAATTACTCATTTTATGTCTGGGGAGATAGCATAATGTTTATGCAGAAAGACCTGTGGTATCAAAGGTTCCAGGTTCAAACTTCAGTACCACCAGAAGCTCTAGTAAAAAAAATAAAAAATACTATTTGATATGTTAAGCATAGAACACAGTATCTTGTTTTCAGATATTGAAAATGGAGGGTCAGGAGGTGGCGCACATGGCTAAGCTCACATAATACTAAGCACAAGGACTGACTTGATGACCTGGGTTTAAGTCCCTGCTCCCCACCTGCGGGGGGGTGGGTGGGGGACATGCCTCACGTGCAGTAAAACAGGTCTTCAGGTGTCTATCTTTTAATATAACATATATTTACTTAATTAGACAAATATGTGTAACTGGAGAATAGCAGACCTGGTTGAAGATGTGTCTTATCATGCACACAGACTGGCCTTAAATGGCACATGTCACCTTGCTTTTGATACATCTGGACAACCATAGGCAAAGAAACTTCTACTCTCTTTTTCTGCCTCTCTCCTTTTGTCTCTGTCTCTGTCTCTCTCAGACACATACACACACACACCTGAAATGTCAGTCTCCATACAATTCTGGCAGAATTTTACCATCTTCAGGTTATAGTCATAAAGCAAAAGCAAATCAAGTTGAAACAAACATACTAATACTTTCCCCAAACTTCCTTAGATAGATGAATGATTCTTTCTTCCTGGAGAGTAGTGATTAGTAAGGGACTCAGAACTGTCAAAGATCATCCTGCAAAATAACACCCTTGGATAGTGTACTTCTTTGCCATGCATGTCACCCAAATTCAAGCCTGATTAAAGCTCTCTATCTCTATAAAGAAAATAGTAAAAAAGAAATGTTAAGTATTGTTCTAACAGGAAGTCCCTGCACCTAAAAATATGAAATATCATAGTGTGAGTATTCTATTTTAGTTGTTGCTTCTTCAAACCTCTGTTTTCATTTTTAAAACTTCATTTAACAAAAAAATAATATGGATATTGAAATAATATCAAAATCTCAGCTTTATAGAAGATATGTTGAGTTTGACTCCAGGTTGAGAGATTTTGTTTTTCTGTTTTCCTCAAATTTTATGATTATTCTATTTGCAGAAAGATACAGAAGGAGAGAAGAGAGGATAGTAGGTTAACTATAGTTTTTCCATACTTTGTAACAATCAGGTGAATTTTACTCCATAGCAATGATTGTCCTGACATATACATTTTGATCTTTGCTTTCATTGATTCACAAATGTTTAGCATATTGCCTAAAAGAAGTGAATACATTTTAATAATTAAGTTTATTTTAAAATTTTTTATTAGTGATTTACAATGATTAACAAGATTATAAGATAACAGAGGTGTAATTCTATATAGTTCCCACCACCAGAGTTCTGTGTCCCATTCCTTCCATTGGAAACTTCTCTATTCTTTTTTTTTTATTTGTATTTATAAAAGGGAAACATTGAAAAAAAAAACAAAAACATAGGATAAGAAGAGTACAACTTCACAATTCCCACCACCAAAACTCCATATCTCCTCCTCTCCCCTGATAGCTTTCCTATTCTTTTATCCCTCTGGGAGCATGGACCAAGGGATGTTATGGGGTACAGAAGGTGGAAGGTCTGGCTTCTGTAATTGCTTCCCCGCTAAACTTGTGTGTTGACAGGTCAATCCATACTCTGAGCCTGTCTCTCTCTTTCCCTAGCAGGGCAGGGTTCTGGGGAATTTCTTTATCCCTCTGGGTGTATGGACCAACATTCTTTATGGGTTCTCAAGGTCTAGCTTCTGTAATTGCTTCTATTCTGGACATGGATGTTGAAAACTAAAGTTTATCTATGGGGAAGGAAATAAGCAGCAGTCATCACAGATTGTATTTATATGCAATATTTATTGAACCAAAAAGTATGAAATTTTAATTATTAAATAACAAATCAGTACTATGGTCCAGTTAGCCATGGGAATTAGCCAATGATTTAAATATATATTATTGGATAGAGACAGAGATAACCTGAGAAGAAGAGGGAAATAGAGAGGGAAAGAGACAGAGAGATACCATTTGAAGTTTTTTCCCTGTAGGTAGATACCACAAACTTGAACCTGGGTCCTTGTGCACTATAATGTGTGCCCTTAACCAGGTGCACCACTGCCTGTATCCATTCAGCAGATGATTTTAATTTTGAAATATTCGCCAATTAAGTGGGAGATGAGTAAGCCGGAGAGTAACTTACCTATTCTACAAACTTTTTGTAATAAGCCTAGAACATGACAAGCTATATGGACTTTTACAGGAATATAGGTCATTACCTTTTTTTTTTTTTTTTATAATTTTCTTTTTCTATTAGATAGGACAGAAGAAATTGAGAAGGAAAAGGGAAACAGAGAGAAAGACAGACACCTGCAACACTTCTTTGTCACTTATGAAGCTTTCCCCTTGTAGTGGAGACTGGGGCCTTAAGCCTGGGTCCTTGTCATTCAACCAGATGTGACTGCAACCCTCCTCTTTCCTAACTTCCTTCTTTCCTTCCTTCCTTCCTCCTATTCTCACTTCCCTCCCTCCTTCCCTCCCTCCCTTCTTTACTTCTTCATATCTTCTTTCTTAGACAGAAATGGGGGAAGGGGGAGTGAAAGTTACCATAGCACTAAATCTTTCTTCAATGGTCAGTAACTGGGCTCAAACCTGGTTTATACACTATCCACGTGAAATATTTTGCTGGCTCTATATCAGTAGTTTCTTAGTAATTGTTAATCTTTATAATTACACAGGAGTTCTTTATTTCCAGTTTTATTGAGAAATGATTGACACTCATTTTTTTCTTCTCCAGATCACTTTACTGAGGGCCAGATACCAATTACCAATTATCAACACAGTTGTTTTCACATGAATACACTTCCTTATCTACCTGTGATAGATATCTGTGCATCATTCCCACCACCAACTGAAATTTTCCTCCACAACCCTGCATGGAGCCCCAATGACCTCTCAACACCTCTCTCTCTCTCTCTCTCTCTCTCTCTCATATATATCATTAGTGATGTAATATTGATTTACAAAATTATTAGATACCAGGGGTATAATTCCACCATTCCCACCACCATTCTTGTTTTGTGAAGGGGTCATCAAAGTATCTTTACTACCTAAGGCAGATAGAGATGGGTGTGCAGGAAGGAAGATACAACACTGAAGTTCCCTTAGTACAGTGGGGGCTGGGCTCAAACCTAGATCACACACAGCAAAGCAGGCACCCTCCTTGAGGTAAGCTAAATTGCCAGTCCATGACTGCCTTTTTATTCTTGCTGTCGAATTTCAATAATTTGTCACACACTGTCACACTTCTAGAGCTGAGATACTCATTATAAAACTCAACAGTCCCAAAGAAATGTTGAAGAACATTACTTCTTCCAAAGTGAACATAAGCCTCTTAATTTTATTCAAGACCACATGTTAAACTTTTGAGATCTTATGTCAACTCCGTATTTCCAAAGTTTTTAACATGTTACCCTGAGTAAAAGTGTGTGTTCACTGTGTGCAGCAAATGATAATGACATTTACTGAAGGCCAACTAGTTAGAGTTGATGGAGGAAAAGATGTGTGTATGTATTTGGAAAGAATGTGTTATTTGTTTGCTTGGTGTTTATTTATTTTATCAGAGCACTGTTCAGCACTTATGGTGGTACTGGGAATTGAACCTAGGACTTTAGAGGCTCAGGCCTGGAAGTCTTTTGCCTAACCATTGTAATATATCCCTGGCCCAGGAGTATGTTAATTGAATTGTACTATAGGAGCTAGACCGTGATACAACCAATAGAGCACACATGTTACCATGCACAAAAATCTGGATTCGAATTCCCAGATCCAACCTGTAGGGGTGAGAGTCACAAGCGGTGAAGATTGCTTCAGGTATCTCTCCCTCACCATCTCTATCTCCCTTTTCCCTCCCAATTTCTCTTTATCTTGTCAAATAAAATAGATAAATAAATATTTAAATTTTATTATATGAAGCAATTAATATTTCAGAGTTTACAATACATCTCAAGAAGATAGCAACTGTTTTAGATTTTACACTCCATATGATCTTTGCTGAAACTTCACCCTTGTAGCAGAAGAATATCCATAAACAATAAGTAAACATGGCTGTGTTCCACAAAACTGTACTGTTTTGTCTGTTATTTTTCTCCTGTTATTTTTCTTAACATTTTAGCCAAAATATTTTAAAATTCTTTGTCAGCAAAATATGTTGTTAGGATAGTCTTTGAACCAGCTTATTTTGTTTTCTAAGTGGCATTATCTAGCATATGAAAGAAATATTTTCTTGACTGCTAGACATTGTGTAAAACATATGTAAGAACTCTAGTCAGTGTTGACACCCACCAAAAACTCATCCCCCTCCCTTGGTTATTCAAACAGTGGGGGACTGATACTTTAGTATATTTGAGGACTGAGCTGGGCCAAAATTGCTTTACAGTTTTAATAAGTCAAATGCTTAGTCTTCCTTCCTTTAGTATATGTCTGAGATATATTCAATAAAGAGCTCATGGCGACTATCCCATCATCCCTGAGAAAGTGCAGAATCTTTATTTCTGTCCTTGATAAAACTCCTGCTCAATGTTCTAGCTTTCTGCCTGAAGAAACTTCAAATACAGCAAATGTCTTGATAGGGAGAATAGATGGTTAGGTGACCGAAAGTAGACACTGTGAAACTTGTTGCAGCTAATTCATGAGAGATCATGGTGCCCTTTATTAAGGCTGATTACATTTTTCTCTTAAAAATACCATTTTATAAAATGAAGAAGGATAATGAATAGCTTGGGTCAGGTGGATCTCAGAATTGCCAAAAGTTATATTGTACTGGAGTTTGACATGGAAAAAAATTACAGTATAGGTTGGGGGTAGATAGCATAATGGTTATGCAAAGATTTTCTCATGCCTGAGGCTCCAAAGTCCCAGGTTTAATCCCCCCCACACCACTGTAAACCAGTGCTGAGCAATGCTCTGCTTAAAAAAATTGAAAAGGGAGTCGGGCTGTAGCGCAGCGGGTTGAGCGCAGGAGACGCAAAGCACAAGGACCGGCATAAGGATCCCGGTTCGAACCCCGGCTCGCCACCTGCAGGGGAGTCGCTTCACAGGCGGTGAAGCAGGTCTGCAGGTGTCTATCTTTCTCTCCTCCTCTCTGTCTTCCCCTCCTCTCTCCATTTCTCTCTGTCCTATCCAACAACGACAACAACAATAATAACTACAACAATAAAACAAGGGCAACAAAAGGGAAAAAAAATTGAAAAAAGAAAAATTATAGTATAGGTACTCAGTTTAATGTGACTTTTCTTCAGTAAAGTTAGTTACACATACAAAGAAAGCATCTATCTGATAGTGCCAAAATGCTTTTCAAAGAACAGGGTCAGTCACAGAAGCACCAAGATTTTTTTTTTAATATTTATTTTATTTATTTAGTCCCTTTAGTTGCCCTTGTTGTTTTATTGTTGTAGTTATTATTGTTGTTGTCGTTGTCGGATAGGACAGAGAGAAATGGAGAGAGAAGGGGAAGACAGAGAGGAGGAGAGAAAGATAGACACCTGCAGACCTGCTTCACCACCTATGAAGCGACTCCCCTGCAGGTGGGGATCCGGGGTTTGAACCGGGATCCTTATGCCGGTCCTTGTGCTTTGAGCCACCTGCACTTAACCCGCTGCGCTACAGCCCGACTCCCGATTTTTTTTTTTTTAAGCACCGAGATTTTATTAGAAATGTAGAATCATTGACATTGTTTCAAACATACTTCATCAAAATACTCATTTTAAAAAGTTCCATTTGTGATTATTTTGTATATTATATTTTAAGAATCAATGAGGTAGATTTTAGCTCAAGTTGAAGTTTTGTTGGCTGAATACAAAGAGATGAAATGAGTAGTAGTAGCTTCATAGCATCGCAGGCACAATTTTAGTGGATGATAGTTGATTTCCCTCTCCTGGGTGCTTTAGAAAACTGCTTCTCCATCCATTTTCGATATTGGGTGTTTCCTAGTGACTAGTCCTCCTCAAATGGTTACATACGGAAATAATTTATTTCATTGTTGGTCTGAGAGTGCCATTGCCAGTACACTTAGAAGGTTTATTTTATTTGTTACATGTGTGAGAGAGTTTCAGATGAGACGAGAGTTTTTCTAGTTTTTTTTTTAACTTCATAGGTAAACTTCCCTCTCGTTCTTATTTTGAAATTTCTAAGCTGTACAGAGAAACTTACACAGTCTATACTTTGGTTTTCTTTTTCTTTATGGACTGGGCCTTAAGATAGAGGTAGGGAGAAAGAGATGAGAGGGCAGAACAGTTTTCTTTATATGAGTTTCCTCTGCATTTTTCTGGGCCACGTTTCAACAAGACATTGCAGTTCTCAAATTAATGGCATGTCTTTCTCTTCAGGGTTAAGGAATAGTGATGCCCTAAGTTCCTCTGGTCAAGTGCCAGTCATCCTGGGTTCTGATATGTATACAGTGTTTGCAGGAAAGTCTAAACTAAATCTTCCTATCATGCTGTATTTAGACAAAACTGTTTTTTGTTTTGTTTTTTAGGTTAGTAAAACAGTTCATCTGGATAGTGCACTGCTTTGCCATGTGTGAGATCCAGGTTCAAACCCAACTCCCACTGTATTGTAGGAATCTTCAGTGTTGTGACTTCTTTCACTATCTCTGCACCTCTTTGTCTCTGTTTCTGCATGAGTACAAAAGAAAAGAGGAAGGAAAAGAAAGGAGAGAAGAGAGGAGAGGAGAGGAGAGGAGAGGAGAGGAGAGGAGAGGAGAGGAGAGGAGAGGAGAGGAAAGTCAAACTTAGAGTGGAGAAACCTCAGTGATGACAAAAAATTCTCCTAAGTTTAGGACAAATATAAGATGAAAACAAACTCTTTCTATCTACTGTAGAAAAAAAAAATTAAGAACTATATGGATATTAGAACAAAGTATATACTTTCTTCCCCATACAAAATGGTCTCTGACTTTCCTGGAGACACTAGACAGATCTGTAAATAATTTAATACCATCATGTAAAGAGTGCATTTGGTCTCAGAAAATGACAGTTATGAACTGAAGACGGTATATTTTTAGATTATTGCTTTATAAAGAGAAAGCTTTTTGTATAATAATCTTTTGATAATTGAAGCCACTTAGAGCTGTG